>NW_020439204.1:169136-190493 GCF_000699045.2 Agrilus planipennis | reverse complement strand
CTAGCAAGGAGATCGGGCTGAAACTATAGCTACAAGCTATCCAAGGATGGTACTATAGAATGTCACCTCAAGGTAGGCCTAGTGGCGTCATCTCTTGGTTAGGCCGGAAACTTATCAATCCACCCTCGTACACCCATGTAAAATGCTTATAAGAATGATCAGTCAAAACACGAAACAGATCCATTTATCGCACCGTTTATTCGTCTTGTGATAACAATGTTCTGAATAATGTTTAAACTATGAAAACCTGCTTGGATAGAATACTGTTCTTGAAGCATCAAACATCAAATGCGTGGAGAATAGGATTATGAAGCATGAACAGATAGATATCTGGTAAAGTTGAAACAAACAAGTCTGCTAGAGGAATTTCCTTTTCCGGGCTGCTTCTCTCTGGTCGAAAAGGATCTGTTGGAAGAAGCTCCGAAGTCCATCAAAAGTCACCACTCAGTATATTGCCAGTCATGAGCAACGATACATTTGATGTATCAGATAGCTTTCATAAGCCAAGTGACGACTCATAGAATTTTAGGCTACATGAAGTTCCTTTAACTATCCGGGTTACCTACAGGAGTAAACGAATGTTTTGGTTGTAATTTTCATTCTAATCCCGAATGTCGCGTAGTTAAAGGGAAAGGAAAGGAATTTTGGGGCGATACTTAATGTAATAATGTAAGGATGTTTCATTGATTGAAAAATTGTTCATCGTTTGGTCTGTTGTCGCAGGGGCGGAGAGATGTGGAGAGATGTACCTAACTGAGAACAGGTCAAAAACTGAAAATCTTGGAAACAAGTTTACTATAGTTTTTAACAAAAATGTGATTTAAATGAATTCAATAATAGTATCTACCTTTGGTATGCTAGAATTGATTACCCCCTCTGTTTAGCTACCTCGATTACCGGTGTGCCATAATCAAGTAGTAAATATTAGAAAAATAGCAATACAATCAACGCCGATGACGACCAAACGACTGATTTAAAGGAGAAACAGTAGTTTGAGAGTTTGTCATACCCACCTGATTAAGCCGCCATGGCAAATCAAATCACAGAAAATCAAAGAAAGAACTGAGCTATGTGGTGATTACCAATTTTAGTTGAAGAATGCGATCCACACCTGGGGAGTTATATAAATTATTGACCGAGAAGGGTTTTTTGATAGTCGCAATAGTCCATTTAAAATCTAATTCGCGATGTCTTCCAGTTCTTCACAACAACTGATTTGCTGATGATTTGGTATTTTCTGTTGGACATTGTTTTATTTACCGTTTGCTATTAAAACCCTATAAAAAGCAACATAAGGCAGTATTAGAACTTCAGCTGTAAATATTAGGAAGGAAGTTAGACAAGGACACACACAGTCACTGCTAGATTTGCAAATGATATAGCAGTTTTAGCATCTAGCAAGAAGGAGTTAGAGATAGCTTCAAATAAAATGGAAGCGGTACTGACAAAACAGTATGGTATGAAAATAAATAAAAGTGAATTAAATAACAATATTAGCATGCGGGGGAAGAAAAAGTAGGGAAAGGGTGAATATAAAGATATGAGATGAAGAATTAGAATCAGAAGAGTTAAAATTGTGCGGTGTTGCAGATACGGGTACCGCGGATAGACGGCGCGGTACCGCGGATAGTGACTCGACCAGAATTTATAGGGGGCATGCCCCATGTAGCGTGTGGGTCAGATGTGGCTAATGAGGGGCATGCCGATATAATGATTTCGGCGTAGATTCTTCATGAAAATCCCACCAAAAAAAGTGGTGATACGAAAATGAGGATTTCCTTGTAGGTTTTTCATATGGGTCTTGAGGGGCAAACCTATCACATGTATAAACTTACAATTAAATCTACCTTATGGGGGCTTCATGAGGCAAATTCATTTGAAAATACTCTCGGTAAAATGAAAAACTTACAATAACAATCCCCTTGCCGTGAAATCTTTTACATTTGCAACGAACCAACAAGTGTACTTCCTGATTTTAGTGTTATAAGACAACTGAAACCAGACGCAGCAGGTCGAACAACAATAAACCGTTTGCAACTTATTGACTACATAACAGCCAATAACACAATCTTACATAAGAGCAAACAAATGTTACACATAATATATGTATACTGTATTTCTTTTATTAACAATAAAGTTAATTTTTCCAAATAGTTTTAATGGGATAGCAATAATTTTCCCCCGCGGGGGTCACATGCGGAATTCCTGATGATGCGCAAATAAGGCAAGGCGTTATATGCCCCTTCCTCTAGGGGGCAACCTCATGGGACCCACAAGAGGTACCCAATTAGAGACCCTACCTGCATCCCCTTAAAATTGTAGTCGGGGGAGATTGGAAAAGACGAGGTATTAGAAAAACTAGGAGAACAGAGAGCGCCACGGAAGTCAATAAGGAATAGGCGAGATAAATTAGTAGGACACCTTCTCAGGCATGAAGTGCTGGTCAGAGACATATTAGATGCAGAAGCAGGTGTTATAAAAGGAGTACAGGTAGACCTAGATCAGATTTCTGTTCAGAAATAGTTGAGGATGCGGGATGCTCTAGTTTTAGGAAAATACGAAGATTATCTCAGGATAAGAAAGAATGGAGGTGAGTGTCCAACAAGTCTTAGGACTGATAACCCTTTGTTGATGATGATTATGATTATGATATTTCATTATTTTGTGATAATCATTCTAGTTTTTTCTTGTGAGTAAGTATGAACTCTCATCCATTAATGAAAACGGGAAAACAATTGGTATACAGTATCCACATGCCTACTAGGAGAACAGAATCACGCACACTCTTATCCTTGTTTTACGCATCAAAAGGTGGCGAAGAAGGGGATAAAGATATCCTATGGACACGACGAGTAATATGAGAGCACATAGCACCGAGCAGGTTCCGAAATGGAAGATGAGAGAGGAAGGAAAGCCGTGAATGGAGCCTATTGTGTGCCGAGATAAAACAATAATTGCGGTGGAAATCTTGAATCGGCCACATGATTGGTTGAGAACTACGCACAAGCACAATGAGGATTGTCTATTGAATACGCACGCATTTGGAGAATAGGCAGGGGGATCGGAACTCATTTTGTATGCCAAATTTTTTTCCCAAACTCGATTTGTGGATAATTTAAGTTTATTTCTTGTTGTATGTCATACTTTGTATTTTATTGCTTCACGTTATGTTTATGTGGTAAAGAGGTATTGGTTGGTAACTTTTTTTTAATTACCTAGTACTGAAAGAATCTGATGTTTGGAATTGCCGAATTAAAAGGTATGATCAACTTTTAAGTTTGGCAAGAGGGATGTCATGACCAAAATGAAATCATAACTAGTAGGCGCCCATAAAAAACAGAAAATGCATAAATTAAACAATTCTTCTACGCCCACAATTTCTAACTTTTTATTTAAATATTAATGTCAAAATAAGATCCAAAGCAATCTAACTATCATTTTTTGTAGTGGTATTTTAAATTATTTTATTTATAGTTGATGTGCTTATAAAAACAGATGATGTAATAAAATAAATTAAAAAAAGTATTTCATTACATTTTAATATTCCTACTACACAACTGCCACTTGATGAGATATTAAGGTGTATAGACCGTGTGGCCTAATGGATAAGGCGTCGGACTTCGGATCCGAAGATTGCAGGTTCGAGTCCTGTCACGGTCGAGTATTCTTTCGCTTTTTTTACTTCAATGCTCCAAATGTAATAATTTTGTTGCAATATGAATTTTGAATGCTTGGTGGGGTAGATAAATTAAAAATTATTTTAGTTTTTTACATTATTTTTTTTTCACATCTATTTATGATGCCTGCTTTGTAGGTACATAGTCACCATTCTCAAATTCGAATTGGCATTTGCTATCTGCCGTTGTTCAACTTAAGGAAATCCGAAAGTGTTTTTATTTATGTTAATGTGTGATGTAATTTTTGTGTCTTTATGTTTACCTAANAATATACTATAAATAAGTCTCTAAATCCCTGTCAAGGATTGGATGATACGATTGATGCAGTTATTTAGGAAAAATTGTAGGAAAAAAATGATTGTTCTTAATTTTTGTGAATTATTAAGTCTATCGAATCGGTATATGGGCTGCCATCTATCCACTGAATTGAGAAATGAGGGTTCAGTTTTAGAGATTTCCAAGTACTTTGTTTCTGGTAAAATAGGGACAATTACTACCGCCTATATTTCCGTTCCAAAATTCACAAATAGTTACTAGATGTCAGCACGATGTCTGTAGAAAAGAATTTTTTGCTCCTAATAATTTACAAGAAATTCAATTACATATTAGGATATATTAGTATACCTATTTCATTTTTTAATAATTTTGTAGTGTATATACACTAATTTCATATTTTCTAAAGTAATATATAAAACGCGCTCTTTTTTAAAGATCTTCAACCAAAGTGAAAAAATAGAATATCATTTTAAATTAATTTAATAACTGAACAATTTTTAATTAATAAACTTCAATTTCTTTAGTGTGAAACTAGTGCTCCCCGAGAGCGCCCCTTTTAATTTATGACCGCTTCTCGAAAATTTCAATCTGAAAAGAGGTTCGAAAGTTATTTTTATTATTCGGCAGTTAGTTTATTTTTAATGCATTACTTACTTAATGATGAAATTAATAATAAATAAAAGTATTAAACATGTGAACAAATTGAATGTATAAACTCATATTAATAGTTATGTAAGGTTCTTTTTTATTAACTTAGGGTAGAAGGATGACCTGTCGTTAAGTATACAGGTTTCAAAGAAAAAATCTGAAACTACATACATAAACGATTAATTCTTGAAGCATCCTTTATTTTAATACAAGGAGATGAATTCTCGAAAAAATTTCATTTTTGCCTTGTTTTTCTGTAAATTGGGTCTTAATGACTTGTTTGGTTTTTTCCACAATATAGACATCACCTGAAGATAACTGTTGGATTACATGGCCAAACTATTTATGGATCCAGTGTTTACAGCAATGACTTATTTTTATTTCCAAGAACGCTTCTAATGAGGTGATCGAAACATTCCGAAGGCATCAATATTAAGAATGGTAATTATCATTAGTAATATTATAAATAAACTTATAACTAATATTAAATTGTCTCAAACAATTTGTATAATAAGCATAGAGAGATCAAATCTAAAGGACTTGAACCGTGAAGATACAGAGCCCCATTCGTGCAAATATAGTTAATATGAAACTAACATTAAATTGTTTCAACAGGTTTTCATTTAAACTTATTAAATGAACAAGGAGACAAAAAACAAGGGTTCCAAACGTGGAGAAGTGGAGCCCTGTTAATGGTCCATCCTCTTAGATTTGAAAAGTGCAATTTTTCGAGAACAAATGAAGTCCAATTCATATTGATGTATTTAGGAATAAAACTTGAGCATCGTACAATTAACCTCGAGGTACGTAATTGCTTTATTGTTTATTATTTTGATGGAACGTAATTTTCATAGTAATTTGCCATGTCTGGCATCTATTGTTTTTGTTCTGTAACAGTTACCTATTGCCCACATCTATGATTTTCTTCTATCAATTATCTATTGGGTACAAGTATCTATGTTTATTTCTATTGCCACTAACAATTATCCATGTGTTGAATGAAATTGATAGCACATCACCATTTTATAATATAGGTATTTTACTTGCTTTTTCGTGTATGTTTTTATTATATTTCATATTTTACTTAATTTAATATGTTCTTTAGTTAATATTTCTTTTTGTCCGTCTCTGCAGAACGTCCAAATGGTGAAAAAGGAAGAATTAAAGTTCAGATTGATGGTATTGAAACAGCCAATGTCTTCTCTTGATTTGCTGTTTTCGTCTTCAACTTGCAACATTATGCAGTTAATTTTCAACAGATGAGTGAGAGCCAGAGGAGATTTATATGAATTTCACTGGAACAAGTTTCCTGCTATGATATTCCTTGTGGATTTAGTTTGCTTTTCACACATGCAAACTTGGGAAGTTTACAACAGTCTACTGTTTGTTAAGGTGAGAGTATTTAATATAATTCATATTAATTGCTCTTTATTAATCTGTTACCACCGTATCTGTTTCAGATCGACGCTGGAGAAGACAAAGAAGACCCCGTAGTTAAAATAGTTCTTTTGTCTTGCATGCTCTACCTAATAAAAATAATTCTTTTAGTCCAAACTCAGATTAATTTTTTATTTTGCATGTTTTTTTTTGTAGTTTCTTTGAATTAGTTTTTGTTTTGCATGCTTATTTTTGTTCATTTTATTTAAATTAATTGTTGATTGTAGATGTTTTTATTTTTTTTTGTATGTAGTAGTAGTGTAGTAGTAGAAATAACACGTTTAGTAGTTGTAGTATAGTCTAACCTTGCTNGCAAAAATTTTCAGTAAAAGTTGAATTTAAAATCTTAAAAATTAAAAAAACTCAATTCGAGCAAGAAATTCCTATTATTTTACAAAAATCAAAGCTAGGGAGAACGTATTTAGATTATTTATGAAATAATATTTGATATTAAATGTGATTTATTGATGAATTAAGCAAAAATTTTCAACAAAAGTTCTATTTTAGTTCATATATGTGGGTCGTTTAAGACCGAAAAAAGGTAAAAAACACCATAAATAATAAATTTTTGGCAAAAATAAAGCAAGCAGGAGCTCTTTATATCATTTATCGGTTAATCTATATTATCAGTTATCATTTATCGATAAATTAAGCAAAAATATTTGGCAGAAGTTCTATTTCGGTTCCCAAACAATCGACAGGTCTATACATGGGTTATTTTTGGGAACCGAAATCGAACATTAGGACAAATTTTTCTTTAATTCATCAGTAAATGACAACTGATAACGATAATTAATTAATAAATGATAAGAACTAGCTGTTGCTTGCTTTATTTTTGTTCAAAAAGTCTATTTATGGTGTTTTTTACGTTTTTCCGTTCAAAGTCGCACCANGGCACGCTCGTGAAAGTCGGCAAGATCCACTGGGCTTAGTAGTGGGGAGCACTGGAGACACAAAGAGTCTGCGAAGATTGCAGCTTTTTCTTCGTCTGAGGAATAGGTGGAGCCGTTCTGTTTAAGAGGCGGAAGATGGGGAGCTCTGTTACGAAGGGAACGGATCACTTTCCAGGTGCTTCGAGGGTGTTTTTCTGCCTGAACGATATAGTCGTCGAAGGATGCGCTGCGGAATTCGGTGAGACGAGTTTTTAGTTCTCGTTGAAGGGCGTTTACCTCTGCACGTTGTGCGGGGACGCGGTGTTTATTCCACAGACGTCGGGCCTTGTTTTTCCTCTTAAAGAGGTCAAGGATATCTGCTGGGTGGGTTCTGTCTTTGGTGTAGGTTGGGCGGGAGGTAGTGGAGAGCTCGACTGCGCTGGTAATCTCGTTTGACAGGAGACTCACAGCTTCGTCAAGTTCCGCTATTGTGCGAATTGGAGTGCACTTGAATGAAGATTTTTTAATGGTACGAAGGTGCAACCAATCTAGTGTCGTAGTTGGATTTGGGGGGTTGAGGATTGGTCGGCCGACTTCAATAAGGGCTGGAAGGTGGTCCGAGCTTAATGCGTCTATGACGATAGGATCGGCGGAAAGTGTGACATTTTTCATGACGAAAATGTCAAGAATGTCAGGGGATTGATGGTGGGGGGTAGGAAGGAATGTGGGGTCAGATGGTGCTTCAACTGTGAGGTTGAACTGAAGAATTTTGGCTAGAAGGAAGTTGCCTTTATTATTTGTTTGTCGACAGCCCCAAGAGACGTGTTTAGCGTTGAAGTCGTATGCAACGATGGTCGGAGCGCCTGGGGGGAGTAGAAGGTGGAGTTCAGAAAGGTCTCTGTCCGAAGGGGGGAAGTAGAGAGAAATAATCCTAAGAGGGCGGAAGTTAGTGAAACTTCGATGCCTACGGTTTCTAATGAGTTTGTGGCCAAAGAGATAGGCCTGTGTTTTAATGAATTCCTAACTAGAATGGCGACACTGCGGTTTTCACGGTCACTTCTGTAGTATGAGAAGTTCGGGACGAAAAGTTTGATTTTTTCGGACAGGTGAGTTTCGGTGATGCAAGCAACACCGATTGACTTATCCTCGAGGAAGTGTTCGAGTTCAGTCAATTTACCTCTAATGCTTTGGGCATTCTAGGTAACTATACGAAGGTTGTCTGACTGGGCGGTGTTAGACATTGGCGGTTTGTTGTAAGGCGGCGACAATGCTGGCGACCATGGTTTGAACAATGACTTGAAGTCATTGGGATTGCAACTACAGCTGGTGGAGTGCTTGTGTTGCGTTTTTGGGCTGGGGGAGTGGGGGGCGGTTCTTACTGCCTTGGCGTAGGACATTTGGGATGGTGCTGCTAAAGTGGTAGCCGAAGGATGGGCGGTAGTTTTTGTGCCTTGAGAAGCAACGGGAATGACGATTTTCTTGGGGGAGGAAGGGGAGGCCTTTTGGGAACTTTGGGGCAGCCGCGGTAGGTGGCGCGGTGGTTCACTTTGCAATTGGCACAAGTGGGAGTAGCATCCTTCTTGTCCTTGGATTTGCACTCAGCAGTGATGTGATTGCGGCAGCAGAATGCGCAGATCCAGGTTGCGTGGCAGTAGTTGGCTGTATGGAAAAACTTCATACAGCGGCGGCATTGAGGAACATCCTTTGTAGCCTTTTTTGGCTCAACTTTGATGTTGAGGCCACAGAGTTTACCAAGGTCGAAAATTGCCTTGGAATTTGAGGCGGTCTTATCAAGACGGACGGAGACAAGGGGCCAGATTTTATTACCTTTAGACATATGATGTATGCCTTTGATAATAAAATCTTTGTGGCTTAGTTCGGACTCGATGTCCTCTGTTGGGATGCCTTCGCAGACA
The DNA here is from genome assembly GCF_000699045.2 of Agrilus planipennis. Classification (NCBI taxonomy): domain Eukaryota; kingdom Metazoa; phylum Arthropoda; class Insecta; order Coleoptera; family Buprestidae; genus Agrilus; species Agrilus planipennis. Next base: position 181,667 of record NW_020439204.1, on the reverse strand, counting down.
CCACGGATAACTACGTCTCCCCAACATCGACCGACGAGAGAATGACGGCTTCATCAAAGCCGGCGAACGCGCCAATAAGCGCAACGGCAGCAATAAACGTCGTCCGAATCCTCCTCCTTTGACAACGAATCAAATTTAGTACTATCTAATCTAAGTAAAAACTCCCACCCCCCCCATCATCATACGCCAAAGTCCCTTTGGCCGAAAATTCTTCGTGCCGTGGACAGTTACGGCATTTCCGCCTGTAGGGCAATTAATACTCAGGACTCAATTCGAGTCTATCATCTATCCTCTTTCCTGGACGAATCCAAAGTCCAATTCTCTACAAACCAGATCCAGCAAGACCGTGACCTTTATGTCGTTATCCGTGGTGTCTGTGAAGACATCCCAATGGAGGACATCGAGTCCGAACTCAGCCACAAAGGCATCCATCGTATGTCCAAAGGTAACAAAATCTGGCCCCGTCTTGATAAGACCGCTACAAATTCCAAGACAATTTTCGATCTTGGTCAACTCTGTGGTCTCAACATTAAAGTTGAGCCAAAAAAAGATACGAAGGAAGTTCTCCAATGCCGCCGCTGTTTGAAATTTTTTCACTTTCTGTGACCGTAACTATATAACTGCCGAGTGCAAAACCAAGGACAAGAAGGATGCCAACTATAAAGGAAACCACCGCGCCACCTACCGCGACTGCCCCAAGGTTCCCAAAAAGACTTCCCCGGTCACACACGTTGCTTCCAAAGGCTAAAGAACCACCCCCTATCCTCCTGCTACCACCTTGGCAATGTCCCCCCAAACATCCTACGCCAAGGCAGTAAGAACAGCCCCTCACCCCCCACCCAAAATCGCAACACTAGCACTTCTTCAGCTGTTGTTGCAATCCCAAGTTTGGAGCAAGTTATTGTCCAAACCATGGTCGTCAGCATTGTCGCCGCCCTACAACAAACCACCAATGTTTAACACCGCTCACCCAGACCATGTCCTCATAGTTACCTAGATGAGCAAAACATTAGAGGTAAATTGACTGAACTCGAGCACTTCCTCGAGGATAAGTCGATCGGTGTTGCTTGCATCACCGAAACTTACCTGTCCGAAAATATCAAACTTCTCATCCTACAGAAAGGACAGTGAAAACCGCAGTACCAGCGGTTCGCCATTCTTGTTAGGAATTCTTTAAAGCACAGGCCTATCTCTTTGGCCACAAACTCGTTAGAAACAGTCGGCATCAAAGTTTCGCTAACTTCCGATCCTCTTAATACTTCCCTCCTTCGGACAGAGACCTTTCTGAACTCCCCTTCTACTCCCCCCAGGCGTTTTAACTATCGTCGCCGGCGATCTCAACGCTAAACACGTCTCTTGGGGCTGTCGACAAGCCAACAGTAGAGGCACCTCCCTTCTTGTCAAAATTCTTGACTTCAACCTCACAGTTGAAGCACCTCCTGACCACACGTTCTTCTCGGCCCCCCACAATCAATTTCCTGACATCCTTTCCATTTTAGTTACAAAAAATGTTACACTTTCCGCCGATTCTATCGTCATTGACGCACTAAATTCGGACCACCTTCCAGCCCTGATTGAAGTCGGCCGCCCAGCCCAATCAGCAACCCCCAAACCTAACCACGTCACTAGATTGGCTACAGCTCCGTTACACCCTCGAAACATCTTCATTCAAGTGCATTCCAATTCGCACAATAGCGGGACTTCACGAAGCTGTGAATTTCCTTTCAAACGAGCCAGCGCTATCGAGCTCTCCACTACCTCCCGTCCCACGCCCACCAAAAAATAGAACCCTCCCCGCAGACATTCTTCGCCTCTTTAAGAGGAAAAACAAGGCCCGACATCTGTGGAATAGACACCGCTTCCCCGCACACCATGTAGATGTAAACGCCCTTCAACGAGAACTAAACACTTGTCTCACTGAATTCCGTAGCGCATCCTTCGATGATTATATCTCTCCGGCAGAAACACACCCCCGAAGCACTTGGAAATTGATCCGTTCTCTTCGTAACCGGGCTCCCCATCTTCCGCCACTAAAACAGAACGGCTCCACCTATTCTTCAGACGAAGAAAAAGCTACAGTATTCGCAGACACTTTATGTCTCCAGTGGTCAGTCCAGCAGACCTTGTCGACTTTTACGAGCGTACCAAAACCGTCTCCCAGAACTTCGTTACCTTAAATTCCGATTTTAGACACACTACAACCCATGAAATCTCCGCTACTATTCGTTTTCTCAAAAAGAGGAAAACTCCTGGTGCTGACGGAATTAAAAACGGAGTCCTCAAAGCCCTACAGCCAAAGCACATAACAGCATTGTGCAACATCACAAACGCCATCATGCGGCTCCACCACTTCCCTTTGGTCTGGAAAGAAGTCACTGTCATCTGTCTCCCCAAAAAAGGGAAGCCCCTCAGCTCTCTCCAAGCTACAAGCCCATCAGCCTGCTCAGTTCGTTGAGCAAAGTAGTTGAATCAATCCTTCTCGGTCGGCTCTTAGACCACGTGGAGCAAAATAACCTTCTCCCCGATCACGGCACCCGCCACCAATTTCTTCGCGTATCTGAATACATTTCCGACAACCTTAACAAGCGGCGTCACACCCCCATGCTTCTTGACATTCAACAAGCGTTCGACCGAGTCTGGCACGAAGGCCTTATCTCAAAACAAATTGCCCTTAACATTCCACATTTTCTAGTTGGGGTAACAGGTCCTTTCTCACAGCATTCAAGGTTGATACTATTGCACTATCCAAATAAGAATGAGTGTTGTGTTAGAGTGGTTTATTGAATTATTTACATCCTGTTTACATTGGTCTTATGGTACTAGATGTTTCAGCAATTTACGTTTGTTAATAACAGTTAATAATTCATCACTTTATAAACACTATTACTTATTCACTCTTTCTTCTCTTTCTATTGCCTCGATCTCGCGATAACTGTTTATAGAGATTGGTCGTTCCAGAATGTTACAGCATATGCGTTCTGGTCTTTGGCAATATGTATTAATCAAAACTGTTTATTAATTAATTGTAAAAATTTGGTAATTGTTTCAACAGAGACCATGATTAAGACTAAGAACTTACTACTTAGTTCTAAAATGGAGTTCGGTAGAAGTGAACTAAATAAAACACTAAAACCCATAATTAAGCATAAAAGCGTTTAAGAAACTAAAAACGCGTTTCTATACCTCACATGCTCAGAAATACCAGTAGTATGTTGTTTTCTTGTTTAACTATTTTAATAAGGAAGTTTGTATCTAGATCATCTTACAAAAAATAAACTTCCTATCAGTAAAATGACAACTACAAATTCTGTTGAGGAAAAAAGGTAAACTGAAGACTGTAAACAGTAATCAATTTTAAAAACGTTCAGTTCTCTTTCTGTCTTATTAGGTTAAATTATTGTTTACCTGATCAACATCTTATAGTTATAAGTAATTGACTTTTACAAAGTATGGAAAAAGTAAGAGAAGGGAAATAAATGAACTTCCAAAAAGAATACAATAAAAATATTTTTCTTAGATAAAATAATTTTTTAATAACCACAAACGTTACAAAAGAGCTTAAAATATTTTATTTAAATACTTTATAAAAATAAACGTATAAATAAGTGTACTTTGCGTACTTTGAACGTTCAATATATACACCAAAAGGCAAGAATTTATGAATCCTGGAAAAATATTAATTTACTGTTAGCGTTATCGTCTTGGTGGAGGGGGTGCCTCTTCTAATTTTCTCCATACAACCTAAAATGAACATCATATATAGAAAAATTTAACTATTGTGGTCATTACTTACATTACACATTTCTCTAACTAAAGCTTTTTCCCCATCGTCCATATCTTGAGAAGCAATATCCCCTCTTTCCTCTACTTCATAAATATCCCGANATCTTCATTCTCTAGGTATTCTTTCCACCTATCTGCCTTTTCCTTATTTTCTATCAAAATGACCCCTGTCTACATAATATAATATTACACTAAATATCTCAAAAAAAAATAAAATAAAACGATTAAATAAGTAAACTGCAAACAATATTGAACTGCCGTTTGTAAATGTCTTTAATGAATTTTAATACTGACTTTACCTGGAGTAATTCTATGAAAATCTTCTTCTGTAAAACCACGAACACCTGCTCTGATCTGATGGAGTCGTAAATCTTGAGGATGCTGTGGAATTCCAGCTTCATCCAATCTTTGTGGAGGATTTCTAATCAAATCTTGATGAATTTGAGAATGTACCCTCAGATCCTCTTCGAAGGTCCTAGGATTGGGACGGGCTTGAGATGGTCCTCCGACTGGATAAGGGTGAAACTGTTTAACAGATACTGCAGTAGGATAATACTTGTTAGAATTCGCAGGATCTGAAGGATTCTTTAGGTTTTCTTGGCCTTTAGGAACGAATAGTTTTGCATCTTTTATTGCAGTATGTTTGAGTATTCCTGTCCCGGATGCTGGCAATGGGGGCGGTTGATAACGGGGCGGAATAGCGGTATTTGAACCGGTGTCTGAGGGAGACGGCTTCGAGACAAACTGAGGTTGTTTCTTGTTGGACATGTTAAATCCAAATTTCTTATAAAACACCACTCAAAAATCATTCAGTTAACAGAACGACTATCTTGTAAATGCAACCTTGGTTGTTTGTGCATTGTCCTTGTGTGTCACGTACGAAGTCACCAGGCCTTTAACATAAACTGGGTCATGAAAGTAGCCCATCCTTCCATATATATTACCATCATATGTTAACACAACCAGAATAACAACATCGTAGGTGAATTGCAAACAGAAACGATTTTAAAACATTGATTTTGATTAAAATTTATCATAGACAATTTTTAAATAAGTAGAAAGCTTTCGATTTTGAAATAATAGTTTTATTGACATTTATTATTTTTGTAATTAAAATATTAATATTATTACTGATTACTGATTTAACAACCCGGAAACGCACGAAGCACATGCCTTTTAAGACATACTACATACCTACATGTTTCATTAGATATCTATTAAACTATGTGGACGATTTTAACCCTTCACCAATAAATATTTTCCTTATTTACTTTCCAGAAGTAAAACAACCACTTTACATAATATTTATTCTCTATTTCTTCCCCTAATTTGGGTACATCAAAAGAATCGAATTGTTGGTTCCACACACAAAATAAAACATTACACTTACCCACATTACTACCGATTTTGATGATATAACGCAATTTGCGGTACTATTTATATTCTTGTCTGAGATTCTGTTTTATCATCAAATATAGAGATTGTTTAGTTTGACACGAAATTATTAGTTCAGGCGTGATCCATCTACTTCTGGCTAAACTTTTATCTTTAACACAGACACTTTTTTAATGGACGAGATGCGACCCTACATAAGATTCATTATATTATCCATCGCACAGTCAGGATCATATATGTTGTTACTTAAGGACCAATAAAATTAGCTAATTTACTTACTATAATTAATGCATTTTATTAAATTCTTTTTTACACTATTACTAATAATTCATAAGGGCGTCAGTTAAAAAATACCTAATCTTGCAAAAAACAAATGTCTATGCATGAACGCGTAGTGTCACTACTTGAAGGTCTTGTTATGTCTCACACCAAAAGCAAGCGCCAGGCGCATTAATGCTGTAGTCTGCCGGAATTACACGATTTTTGACATTTGTATGTTTAAAATAATTTGAAGTGGTCTGTATTCTGTCGAAACTGCCAGACGCGGATCGCGATTTCGATGTTTTTGGATCTCATCAGCGCGTCGCAGGCAGCTCCGACAGAACACAGACCAACTTTTACCTGTCTTAACAGTGCGTTTTAGAAAATACTACAAATGGCGCAGTAAANTACATGAAACGAAAACTTCATCAGAACAGAAAAAAGATTGTAAAAAGGGTGATAAGTAGGATTTAGCAATAAGTTGATCACAGTAGAGAACTAACTACTGACATCTGGAAATGCCGTTTAGAAGAAATATTGAGAATTGAAGTTTAAACCGAAATTACCGACGAAAGGCATAATAAAATTGCTATTAGGAAAAGTAAGGATGCACGTCATGCAGTTAGTATACAGATTTGAATTGGTATGATAGGAAACTATGTAGGCAAGTTAATGTTTTCCGCCGCCGAATTTACTTTTTAAAAATACTTTTATTTTTAATGTCAAAATTCGACTGGCCCAAAAAAGCATGAGCTGCTGTCCCGTCGAAAGAAAAACAATGATACACTACGTGCGTTTATTACTATTTAATCGAGATGTTTACCGAGTTGACGATGGAACAACAACGGAATTACAATAATCATTATAATTACCATTACAATTTCTTTTAAAATCCTTAATAAGCTTATTACTATCAGAACAATGCCATTTCAGATAACATTAATAATATTACATACGTTCGCAAGCTGACGTTGCCCCTTTCTATAACTACAATGTATATTAGATATGATAAGTGGTAATGAAATATTCGTTTAAGCGAAGAATAGATACAGAATAGGTAAAGAGTAAGTATACAAACTGAATTATAAGAAAAAAATATATACACAATAATAATACAACTGGCAATGAAATTTACAACCACAACAATACACAAACACATTTATTACAAAAATTCCAAACACACAAATAACTAAACCAATTGAAATCTACCATTGTAATAAAACGCGTGCGTTATCTGAAGTAGACGGGTGGCAATACCTACGCCATCCGTTATTATTAATTAATCAGCAGATGTGCTACTTTTCTTTAAAGAAGTAATAATTACAATGGACGAGTTACAAACAATTTTTCAAACGACTAACGATAAGTACGTATTTTCTTATCGTGTTAATAGTTAACGCAACATATAACTCCTACTCCTTTGAACAAATGAAAACCTTCCAAAATTAAGAGTGATAATCAACAAATAAATAAATAATGAAAATTAAAGAAAATTGTGTTCTAAACTGTTTCTGTTAAATAGCATAAGGAATACTATCGGCCTTTAACTAATACAAGTAATAAAATTTACACAGCCATATGAACAAATATAGAAAGAACCAGTTAATATTTCACTTTAAAAAATAGTAAATTGTTTTTGTAAAACGGATTAAATCGCCACAATACAAACATTTCCTTGTCTCTTAAAAATAGTAATGTGTGAAATGGTATTGTATCATTGTTGTGCTATTAAACAGAAATATTTATCGGAAATTAACGGATGTACAGAGTATCATTACTAATGAGTATCAAATAAAATAGTGAAAGAATGGCAAAACATTTGAGATAACAGGTAGTAAAAGTAAAAATCAGCGTTATCAGAAGTAGTTTATTTATTTAAGAAATACGTACATATACATTTGGTTTCGCTTGCAAGTGACCTTGCTTGCCATACTTGTGCGAATTTGGAACTGCATTGGAAACAAATATAGTAACATTATACGTACATAAATAATTGCTCCACACTGATTTATTTTTGTCCTAGTCAATTATACAATGGAAATAAATGAGATGTGCTTGCAAAATTAACTTTTATGAAATTAACTTCACAAAAAACAGCTAATAATGTTTCTCAGGTAAAATACTAATCGGGTAAATTGACAAAGTATATACAATTGTGTACAAATATACAAATGAAGGTATTTCCAAAATGTTTCAGTTAATAAATAACACACCGTATTGGAATGAATAATGTTACTTCCGTGTCTGAAATATATAGTTAATGAAGTACGGTAATCCAATAGACGTGGATTTTAGCTGGAAAATTTTTGAAAGTTTACTGATGAAAATGATAAGAATAACATGTTATTCTTTATAAAAAGCAATTAACAAGCAGTTGTAAGTATTGCACACCGAATGAGTAATTTCGGCAAAAACTTGATGTTACTAAAAAAGTAACTTCAATCGTCTTGCTTGCCTTGTGTTCTTATTTTTAACGGAATTTTCGGTTTTCCTTCGCGTTGATTGATGAAAATGAAGCTTTTTAGAAGGAGTGGGAAGTAATGTAATTTGTAACTGTCACTGTAATGTATATGTTTCTGTACGTTTCTGCAAAACGTACCTAATTATGGCACATGTCTGTTACGCATTTCTTCTTTTTAAACTGTCACTGCGTTACTTATACTGCAAACTATTGATATTGCTGGAAGGTAATCGCACAAACTGGAAATAGTAATGTTTGCAAATATCTGTTCTGTTGTAATTATTTATGATAACAGTTATCTCACATATTGCTTTTTTCATTTGATGAAACTGTATGAGTTGTACATATCGAAAGATTCCCATGAAACTTACAATCACAACTTACATGTCTTTTTTGGAAAACGTCGGGGATGATTGGTATATGTATGTTGAAGTTCATTTTCAATTGCATGTTGTTAACTTTACATGTCTGAATTAATAGGTACGGCATTGTCTATACGTATCACTCATCATGTGCCAGTTTTCCAAAAGTATTCCGTTACCGAACTTATTGATTATTGCCGTAACTGTTTTTAAGTGTGCTTACTGAACAATTCGTTAAATAATTACGTCACCACGTCATCATACAACCGAAAACAGAACCACAACTTACCTTTTAAATATAGTTTTGAATATATACAGTTCAATAATTCATTCATAATATAACTTCACTCACAGTTCCAATTTAAAAAATAAATAACCATCTACGATATATAATAGAACGACAATAATTTGTATTGTTGTCACGCACTTCGTACTAACATGACAAATATAATATTGATATACACCATAGAAAAATATAAAGCAATCACCGAGCAAAGCAACATGGCTACAACCAGCTACAACTGCTATATGGCTAAAAGAAAGGGACGAAATGTTTTATCTACCATAGATATTTATTGACTCAAAAATGACATGATACCAATCATGCGGTGCTCACTCTCCTGTCAAAAATGGTGCAGACTAAACCTGGCAGATGGCAGTGCTTGCAACGTTTAAAGATTTAGTAAAGTGGGTTGCATAAGAAAAACAGCATACGATCATCAAAAATATTATCATAACTTTTATTTGCACTGGGGTGATTAGGGTTGTCTACGTTCAAAAAAAGTTTTTATTAAAATTGGTAACGATAATAATAATAATTTGTAATGCCTTTCATTGGAGGAGAAATCGGGAAATACCACGTGTAAACATTGAAAAGTCGCGTCCGCCACCGCGAATCGCGTAAAGAGAAAAATAGGAATTGTCTGTAGTTATCAATGAGGGTATTTGAAAAAAATGAAAATATAAAGTTGGATGTTATCATTTGTCATTCATAAGAAGAAAGCAGGGAAGAAATTTTAAAAAAGGTAAGTGAAAAAGTACAAGAAATGAAATGTTGTGAACAAGTGGTCCATACATAAATAGTAGTAGAATATGTGAGAAAATAGACAAACGTATTGTCAATTGTCAACCAGAAAAACAAAGGAGGGTGAAAGTACAGAATACTGTTTACGTGAGGACCAAATACAGTAAAAATATATGCATATAATATGTGTATAATGTGTACTGTATAACTGCATGTATGTACATATATGAAAAGATACACGGATTAAGAAGTCATGAAGGCCTGCTTCGGCAACTTTCAAATGTATATCTGTTTTTCGAAGATTCGCAAACTTTATTTGAATGGCACCTTTCACATTTCCGATGAGGTACCTAGGTAACTCTAAGTTCAATTATGAAATAAACACAACGCCGCCTTGTAAATTTGCAAATTATTCTAAAAGCTGCATACAGGAACTTTATGGGCTGCGTCAAGAAGAACGGTCTATACTCTGAACAGTAAGAAATTAAAATTGTTTTAACATTGAATTACATGAGAAGAAAAGAAAACATAAATCGTATGGTTGAACTGTAATTGAAAAAATTGTAATTTCCTTGTCGAAATAGTCTAAAATGCAATTTAGACTTTTGCTGTATTTCCTGTTATTGTTTTTATCAGAAACGTTGTTCATTGAAAAGAAATTGAAATTGTTTTGTTTTTATTATGAGATGTCCAACATACACGTATGACGTTTTGCTGTATTATAATAAGAATATGTGTCGTATGTGTAATGGTAAATTGAATAAGTAAAATTATTTCAAAAATGACTAATGACAACGAATGTTTTGACTGTTGTGGTTGTGAATAGTATAATGTAGATTGTAGAATAGTCAGCGTTATCAGAAGTAGTTTATTTATTTAAGAAATACGTACATATACATTTGGTTTCGCTTGCAAGTGACCTTGCTTGCCATACTTGTGCGAATTTGGAACTGCATTGGAAACAAATATAGTAACATTATACGTACATAAATAATTGCTCCACACTGATTTATTTTTGTCCTAGTCAATTATACAATGGAAATAAATGAGATGTGCTTGCAAAATTAACTTTTATGAAATTAACTTCACAAAAAACAGCTAATAATGTTTCTCAGGTAAAATACTAATCGGGTAAATTGACAAAGTATATACAATTGTGTACAAATATACAAATGAAGGTATTTCCAAAATGTTTCAGTTAATAAATAACACACCGTATTGGAATGAATAATGTTACTTCCGTGTCTGAAATATATAGTTAATGAAGTACGGTAATCCAATAGACGTGGATTTTAGCTGGAAAATTTTTGAAAGTTTACTGATGAAAATGATAAGAATAACATGTTATTCTTTATAAAAAGCAATTAACAAGCAGTTGTAAGTATTGCACACCGAATGAGTAATTTCGGCAAAAACTTGATGTTACTAAAAAAGTAACTTCAATCGTCTTGCTTGCCTTGTGTTCTTATTTTTAACGGAATTTTCGGTTTTCCTTCGCGTTGATTGATGAAAATGAAGCTTTTTAGAAGGAGTGGGAAGTAATGGAATTTGTAACTGTCACTGTAATGTATATGTTTCTGTACGTTTCTGCAAAACGTACCTAATTATGGCACATGTCTGTTACGCATTTCTTCTTTTTAAACTGTCACTGCGTTACTTATACTGCAAACTATTGATATTGCTGGAAGGTAATCGCACAAACTGGAAATAGTAATGTTTGCAAATATCTGTTCTGTTGTAATTATTTATGATAACAGTTATCTCACATATTGCTTTTTTCATTTGATGAAACTGTATGAGTTGTACATATCGAAAGATTCCCATGAAACTTACAATCACAACTTACATGTCTTTTTTGGAAAACGTCGGGGATGATTGGTATATGTATGTTGAAGTTCATTTTCAATTGCATGTTGTTAACTTTACATGTCTGAATTAATAGGTACGGCATTGTCTATACGTATCACTCATCATGTGCCAGTTTTCCAAAAGTATTCCGTTACCGAACTTATTGATTATTGCCGTAACTGTTTTTAAGTGTGCTTACTGAACAATTCGTTAAATAATTACGTCACCACGTCATCATACAACTGAATTGTTTAAAAATGGCTGCAAACAACTTTCAAACATGTGTTCATAGCGAACAGAAGGAAACGTTTTACATACGTATACATCCTTCCAATTTTTGGAACTATTTCGTTCATAAAGGTTTTTTTTTCCTTGACCTTTACTCAGGATTATTGCATTTCTTGTAACATACTGTATAGACGATTTGTTCTGGTGATAGGACGAAGAAATAACAATAACGCGAAAACGGTAAAGTATTTAATGTACAAATCAAAGAAATAAAGACTACAAATAAAATATGAAATTGGAGCGTAAGGTTACTATTTTTAGGTACATGAAACGAAAACTTCATCAGAACAGAAAAAAGATTGTAAAAAGGGTGATAAGTAGGATTTAGCAATAAGTTGATCACAGTAGAGAACTAACTACTGACATCTGGAAATGCCGTTTAGAAGAAATATTGAGAATTGAAGTTTAAACCGAAATTACCGACGAAAGGCATAATAAAATTGCTATTAGGAAAAGTAAGGATGCACGTCATGCAGTTAGTATACAGATTTGAATTGGTATGATAGGAAACTATGTAGGCAAGTTAATGTTTTCCGCCGCCGAATTTACTTTTTAAAAATACTTTTATTTTTAAGGTCGAAATTCGACTGGCCCAAAAAACATGAGCTGCTGTCCCGTCGAAAGGAAAACAATAATACACTATGTGCGTTTATTATAATTCAATCGAGATGTTAACAAGTTAACGATGGGACAACAAATGAATTACAATATTTTATTTATTTATTTCGCAATCAACGGGTAAAAATACCCTATTACATATCAACAAAAAGTACAATGACAATTTTTAGAACACAAAATTATAAAGAATGAACATATAAGGTTAACTAAACTTATGGACTAAATCACATATCAATTTTTTAAATTTACTCAAAGATGTTAAACTCCTAAATTCTGATGGTAGTTGATTATAAGAACGAATTAACCGAAACGATGACGAATAAAAGATGTAGTTTTTACTCGAGTGAAACGCATTAAATTCCCTCTCATTTCTCAATTTATAAATAGATTTACTTTTACTAAAAATCGTGAACAATTCATCAGAATCAAAGTATTTTAAGCGTATTTTCTTAGCAAAAATTAAGTCATGACTATCGTGTAGCGATTTTATG
>NW_020439204.1:160015-167230 GCF_000699045.2 Agrilus planipennis | reverse complement strand
TACCAGAACCTATTATGAGGGAGAGGGGTTTTAGTTGGTAGGTCCTCCTGTTAGGGAATCCAACACTACCCAGTCGTACGGTCGGCTGGGTGTCTTTCGAAGATTTCCCCTCTCCCACGAAAAAAAAAAAAAAAGAAACGATGCAGTGACTTTTGTTGGTGTTCTCAGGTGGACAGAATAACCATATTCTACTACCCACTAATTTGGAATTGTTTACAACCCCTTTTCTTCAATATTCAGTGTTCTGCATCAATTTCTATCTGAACACGTAAGTTGCCACAACTTAACGATTTTTTACCTTCATTAATAATTATCTTAGTAATATTTAATTAAAATTGTGTTGAAAATGTTTATAGTACATTATTGAAAGGTTTTAGTTATCTACTGAAAGTTGTTAAAAATTTAATGTTACTATTAAGTTAAACTGTATTACTGTTTCTTCTATTTTGTGGCCTTTTCTATTTGGCCGATTGTCTGTTGAAGTTACATAATAATTTATTTTGTACAAGTTTATTTGTTACATTCAATAAATTTTTTTACTATTCTTTCACTTATTATTACTTTTACACTTATAATTTCGCAAGTTTTTATGTTAAGGTGAAAAATGGATCAGTAACAATGTATTTCCTTTTTTACAAAGAAACAATGTGTTTTCTTTTATAAAAAAGGAAATTTGCATTGTTTCTTATCCATTTTTCACTTTAACTTCCACATTACAAAAAACAATAAGTAACTAGCGCATTTAAACTGCGCGCCTTTTTTATTTAGTGTTGACTAAACCTGCTGGAGGGCGCGCAAATCAGCGCGTTTCGAGTGAGCCATCTATTACCCTTTGTATATCTATTATCTATGATACCAATCAACTATAAAATAGTTGGTATGAATTGGTTTTGATTGATGCTCTGCTCCTTTTGGGCGCAAGTGATACCAATATTATTAACAAGAAGAGTATAAAAGGAGTTTATAAGTATTACTTATATAATGACATGTGAAATGATGTGAAATATGAAAACCAGAAATTTCATAATTCTGCGATCGCTAGAATTCTGTTGTAGATTCAAGTCGACGCCTTTAAAAATTCTTAAACATATTTTTAGCCTACGAAAGACAGAGGACTCGAAAACTTATATATAATTTATATGATGCTTAAATTGTATTGTCACAACTGAAGCCTAAAAATAGAGTATCTGCCATTTTTTATCGGCAAATATTGACTGTTATCAGATTTGTTTTGCGTATTTTTAAGCGAATTGTGGACAATGGGTAATTGTTTTTATAGTTTATGAAATCAAGGCATTAAAAATGAGCCGCGAATTACATTTCACAGGTAAATTGTTATGGTAATTAAATACCTCTGAATCACAAATTCGAAAATATAAAAAAGAAGTTTAATCGATTTAAGCACAATGTTAATGTTATCATTATCACTTAGAAAAAAACATAAGCATGCAACGTTCACAGTTTCAGTTGTTGTTCGTCAAAAACCAGTAATTTACCAATGGCGTCCACAAATATGTTTCTTGAATGGTATCGAACTGGTTTCATTTTTGTATAAACTTTTACGAGTCTCCACTCTTTCATAATTTAACTTGACACTAAAAACCATTAATCTGCATATATCTTTATATGACAAAAATGATAATAAAATGAAAAGTAGAAGGAGCATTATTTACGTTAGGGTTACTGCAAAAACAGACCACTTTTTGAGTCGTGGGAATGAGTTAGTTGTGGTTGAGGTGAGAAAGATAAGACGGTCCATATGAAGTCAATCAAAGTTACAACCAATGAAATTTTAATTATTGGTTGGCGGATTTTTAATGAGAGGGTTGAGTTGAAACGAGCCTTTTATATTTATAAACATCATAACATAAACATTAAGTATGTAACAAACCTAATATACCTACGAGCGACAGAAAATGTAACAGTTCGGCCATACTGGTGTACTCTTGTTTACGAGAAAATATAAGTACAAGAACTATTATCGGAATGACAAATATTTTATTATAGTAAACAATAAATAATAGAGCAAATGACCTATCCCAATACAATTTCAATTACCAATTTTCATTTTTCTCTGCTAGAATTATCCGGCATTGACGAGTACTCGGCGTCATTATCCGGTACCCGGTAGGATCCTAAAAAAAAGTGCGGAATCCGCTATATACCGGATAATGATGCCTGCTGCCCCCACATTTGCGTAAGTGATCAAAGGCAATCTTAAACTCTAGGTCTAGGCCATGCCACTTTATGTCTTGCCATTGGTCAGATTCGTAAGTGTTGTCTTCTTCTATCATAACCTTATGATCCTATGAAATGAAATAAATATGTAAAAAATACTGGGAACACTCATTTCAAAATTAAAATATGTACAATATGCAATATGCTGAACCAACAATTGTCATATGATCCTATGTAGACTTGGACTGTAAATAGCCTGTAAATAATAAAATAAATCAGTCTGGTTCAAAGATCCATCTTTAGTAGATGTTGCTATATGTTTCTAGCCTTGTTCACTAGATGCTGCATGTGTCTAAGCTAGCTACCCTTCAACCAGTAACAATCGCAATAACCTACGAAATTAATACACATTCAAAAGAAAAAGGTGTGTAGTATCCATATATATAATACTCCTATATTGCTAGTTCCCGTAAATGGAAGTGTCACGGAGTAAGTGAGACAACAAACGACTACTTCAGTCTCTTTTTAGATTACTCAACCCGTTGTGCGCATTCGTCACGGGTATGGTGGGGTAAATGATGCGCGCTTACTGCATGTTCAATTGTCGAGCATGCGCGTAATACTCGAAGTAGTTAAGAGAGAGACAGACGCATATATGTCTGCACCGTTGGGTCGTCATCATTTGTTAGACCCCTACTAGGCTACTAGCAATATAGAAGTAATATATATGGGCATCAACCGAGAGTGGAGTCTACAACTGCTTGTACGGCATACTTCTGAAATATGTACCACTAAACGACTTTGTTTATTTACGGTTATTCCACAAAGTATGATCGTATTCCTATTATGTGTAATAGCTAAAGTGACCACATTTTCATTGCGACAAAGCGGGACAAATGGGATGACATGAGAATTACAATTTAGTTATATGTANATTACTAATGAGTATCAAATAAAATAGTGAAAGAATGGCAAAACATTTGAGATAACAGGTAGTAAAAGTAAAAATGCAAAATAGTGTTATAATATTTTAGACAATATGTAAAGGAAATGTCGCGATAATCGATAACTCTTGATAAGCTTTTCTTCCGTATACTGCTGTTTCCGTATAAGGACCCATAGGAATATGTTGCTGTAATTTTTTTGTTTTCTCAGATGTCCCACAAACCGACGCCACATCTTTCGATTCCTACGGACCACTACCGACAACGGCGTCTGTAATCGCAACCGGTCAGTTCCGTAATAATATGAGTGTTGTCTTCTCATTTACGCAATTAAACTTTTTTCACAGGTAGTACATATCCCGTCGACACAGTGGCAACACCCGCCCAATTTACTTCTGTGGCCGAAAGTTCCGGTAAGTTACCGTATATCGTATATGACTATAATGCCATTGTACTTATTTTAAATTTTTTCACAGATGTGCTCGTTCGTATGGAAATAGAAGCGGCACCTGCTCCGTCCACATCTGCACCCACAACTTCTGGTAAGTTGTCCCTTATTACTTACTTTTTGTAAAGTCAATTTACATTTCTTGATTATCCTTCTACAATAGGATCTAAAGCAGTACGTCGGTCAGGCAAGCGTACGCCGTTTTTAGTTGTTAAACCGAATGCCCGCCAGTTGCGAAAACTGGCTGAGAAAGTTCGAACAACTGCCACGGACTGTGAGGACGTTGTGCGAAAGATGGAGAAAATGGCTTATTCCACGGCATTTTTAAAGACAGTACTTAATAAATACACTTACAAGTTCGTCATGGCTCAGTTAAAAGGACAAGGTTTGCGCCCGCGGGGCAGGCGTTTCTCTGACAACGAGAAGGTACTGTTTTTGTCCCTGTTAAAACAAAGTCCAAAGGGGTACAAACTGCTGCGACAGCTTTTTGCGGCACCATCTCGGGAGACGTTAAACAGATTTCTACGGCAAGTACCCTTTTCCACCGGAATCAATGAAAGCATTATGGATTCCATTAAGAAGAAGGTTCAGTCGGTCGACATACTGGAGCGGTACTGCAGCGTCGTTTTTGATGAAATGGCTATTCAACCACTCCTGCAGTATAATCACGGTTCCGATTCGGTGGATGGCTTCCAGGACAACGGTCACGTTGGTGAGAGAAGGAGAGTTATTGCAGACAAGGTAATGGTTTTCATGGCGCGTGGCATTTTCGGCAAGTGGAAGCAACCGTTAGCATACTATTTCAACGAAGGGGGTATGAAAACGGACGTTCTAGTCCGTAGTATACGTGAGGTTGTTGTGGCTTGCCAGGGTGCTGGACTAATTGTTAAGGCCCTTGTCTCAGACCAAGGCACTTCCAACGTTGCTGCCATCAACCGGTTGTACGCTGAAACCGACGAATACTTTGCTCGACGAGGTGAAGAAAACAACTTTTTCGGAGTATTGATAGGGGGACAGGAAGTTGTACATCTGTATGATGCACCTCACCTTCTCAAAGGCATGCGGAACAATTTCTTTTTAAATGACGTTCGGTTTCAATGGCGTAATGGAACCGTGGAAGTTGCGAAATGGGATCACGTTCGTCAGTTGTACGAACTGGATGGCAGAAAGGGTGACGACTATAAAATATGCAGCAAATTGACTGTGGATCACATCAACAATACCCGCAAAATGAAAGTTTCCATAGCTGCTCAGGTACTCAGCAGGAACGTGGCGGCTGCGATGACCACGTTAACAGCAATACCGAACGGTCTACCTCAGGAGGCTGTAAGTACCGCCGAATTTTTGTTGTTTATGGACAAATTATTCGACAGCGTCAACGGGGCCTCCATCAATGTAAAACATGGTAAGCGACTAAGATGCGCTGTTACGTCAAAGTCGGAACATTCCCAGTTTTGGACAGAAGCGATAGCGGTACTGAAGACCATTTCCTTTTTCAACTCACGGAACGCTAAAATCATTCCACCAACGGTTAAGAACTGGATTCGTACTTTGGAGGGATTCCGGTACTTGTGGGATGTACTACGGAAGGAGCGAGTATCTTTTCTTTGTCCGAGAAATCTAAACCAAGATTGTTTGGAGAACTTCTTCGGGTGCATTCGCAGTCATGGAGTACGGAACGTCAATCCTAATGCGGCCGCTTTTGTCAATTCTTTCAAATCTCTTATAATCAATAATTATTTGTCACACCGTTCCAAATCCTTTAATTGTGAGAGTGACAATTTACGGGCGTTTGATAATTTAAAACAATTCCTCTCCGGCACACTCACCACTACAACGGCCATCCGATTTCCGGAAGTGACAATTCCTGAATACAGAGCAACCGATACAACGTTATTGCGTAGAGGCACACTAACGTATGTGGCTGGTTTTGTTGCTAAAAGAGTGCTCTCCAAGGTGGCAAGGTGTAAGCAATGCAGACTGGATCTTTTGGGAGACGATCGGACTGCGAAGGAATATTTTGTAATTCAAGCGAGGGCTTACTCTCCTAATGCCCTGCTGTCTCCTTCGACAACCTTCAACTGTTTTTTCCAAAAGGCAATTTTCCTACTTCAGCACGTATTGCCTCAAATTTGCGCCGATGTAAATATTACCGGAGAGATGGAGATAGTGCTGAAGCATACAATGCAGCACGACAGTCGCTTCCACTGCACCCACCATGATCTAAACCTATTGCTGCTGCAGTATATTTGTAAATTCCACCTGCTCACGTGGATTCGAAATATAAACAGGATAATGCAAGGCAAGGAAAAAGTGGGAACATCTCCGGATCCCATCAAACAATACGCGGCGAGCAAGTACGCACAACATCAAAAGTTTCTACGCAGGAAGTAGACAACCGGTAAGTGTCATACATGT
Source organism: Agrilus planipennis (assembly GCF_000699045.2). Taxonomy (NCBI): domain Eukaryota; kingdom Metazoa; phylum Arthropoda; class Insecta; order Coleoptera; family Buprestidae; genus Agrilus; species Agrilus planipennis. The sequence goes on along the minus strand of NW_020439204.1, from coordinate 161,242 downwards.
CTTGTTTTATTACATATTTGCATACTGCGGTATTATTAAAGAAAGTACTATTATGGTCCTTATTTCACAGATTTCACAGACACCGAACATCGCTGCCCCCCTATGAGCCTCTGATGTTGTCTTGTCACAGATTCCGGTAAGTGTTGCTTAATAGTTTAACTAACGTTCAATTTTTATGCATACTTTTTGTAGGAAGTAGTATGTATGTACCTTTATAAGTATAATCTTTATTTTTTTTACAGATTTCACAGTAATTGATCATCGCCGCCCCCGTACGAACTACTGTTTGACTAGCCTTGCCACTTATTCCGGTAAGTGTTGCTGAAAAGCTTGACTAACGTTCACTTTTTATGCATACTTCCGACTTTTTTACGAGGTATTTTGTAACTATAATATGCATTCTTTTCACATTCACCAACGATGACGTTACTTTTTCCCCTTTGACTTCGATCCATCCCCTTCCGCATTACGCTTCTGCAAAAATTTCGTATGTACCATGTAAATATTTTTATAATTAATTTTTCTTTATTTTTAGGTGTACCATTGCTACCAGAACCTATTATAAGGGAGAGGGGTTTTAAAAGTTTGACTAACGTTCACTTTTTATGCATAGTTTTTGTAGAAAGTAGTATGTATGTACCTTTATAAGTATAATCTTTATTTTTTTTACAGATTTCACTGCCATCGATCATCGCCGCCCCCCTACGAGCTTCTGTTTAAGTTGCCTTGTCACAGATTCCGGTAAGTGTTGCTTAATAGTTTAACTAACGTTCAATTTTTATGCATACTTTTTCTTCAAAGTATTTGTTACGGTACCTTTATGGGTATAATTTTCATTATTTTGACAGATTTCACAGTCACCAATTATCGCCGCCGTTCCAGGAGCCCTCTTTAGCTTGTCTTGCCCCAGATTCCGGTAAGTGTTGCTGAAAAGCTTGACTAACGTTCACTTTTTATGCATACTTTTTGTAGAAAGTAGTATGTATCTACCTTTATAAGTATAATCTTTATTATTTTTACAGATTTCACAGTCATTGATCATCGCCGCCCCCCTACGAGCTTATGTTTAAGTTGCCCAGCCATAAGTTCCGGTAAGTGTTGCTGAAAAGCTTGACTAACGTTCACTTTTTATGCATAGTTTTTGTAGAAAGTAGTATGTATGTACCTTTATAAGTATAATGTTTATATTTTTTACAGATTTCACAGTCATTGATCATCGCCGCCCCC
>NW_020439204.1:151838-156897 GCF_000699045.2 Agrilus planipennis | reverse complement strand
TAACTATAAAAATATTTGTAAAAAATAATAATTTGAACATTATGATTTTTTATCAGAAAAAAAAATAGATTTTCTTCACGGTCATATTTTTGATCCAAGTGAATACTTTGCAATACATTCAGATCATTTATTAGAATGTCGTGAAGTACTTCACATGAATTGGTCAAACTATATTTTACACTTAATATAGATTTTAAAGTTTTAATGTTCAACAGTGTTGTTGATATTAGAAAATGCATTTGTTCCTGGAAGGGAGAGCGCGAATTCTACAATTTTCAACACAACACCACCAAATAAATCTAACTCAGTACATTGCTTAATTTAGCTACTATGCATGCATTTTATGTGTTTTTTTTTATGTATTTTTTATTTCTTTATATTCACTGGAAAATATTGCCTTCTTTTATGATGTTGGGTAATATACAGTCGATCTTGAAACTAATCGTAAGCGACGATATGTTTCAGATTATTAAAATAAAAACTCAAAAATAACTTAATACCTATTTAATCTAGAAAAACTTAATGTTACAGAAATATACAAAAAGGTAAAAAGCGTGTGCCTAACAGTGAAGACTTAACCAGACTTCTCTATAAATAAAATATTAGACGCGACCAATCGTTCACAATATTCTTCTGAGAATTTAGCTAGTATGTGCACCCCGAAGGGTGTATGGTCAAAATGTCAAAAATGGTTTTACAGCTCTCTTCCGTCTACGTCTACAATTCCTACATTTGATTGTAAAAAGACATAACTTTTCCTTTGAATAATTTGAAACTTTTAAGTTGAGATTTAATAAAATAGAACATGAAATAAACGACTTATAAAATGCAATAAATAGTTCGACAGAACATTCACCATAATACTTAAGAAATAATAGGTAATATATTTTTACAGTACATTTAAAATAAGAAATGCAGATATTTTCTAAAAAGCTGGACATTTTTAAAAATCGGCGGGTCGCAGGACAGTCCACCGGAAAGCGGGACTGTCCCGCCAAATTCGGGACGTGTGGTCACTTTAGTAATAGCAGACTTTGTATTTGAGTAAAATTATTTCAAAATACAAACACAAATACTAGAAAAGTATTTTACTGTTCAATGAAAGTACTTATTATTTGTATTTAAATAGTTAAAATCAACTATTTTTTACAAGTATATACTCGCTTCAAATATTTAGATCTACTGTAACAGCAGACTTGATACATACAAAATTAGAAAAATATAAAAAAAACAAATGATTTGAGATGGAATTCAACGTATGATCTTTATTATGGATTGCAAATATTTTAATTGATACACACTTCGATCAATTTTGGCATAATTTGTGACGAATTAAAAAAAAAGACATTTAACAAAAATGATGCAGACTTGCTTCTAGAATATTTGGACATTATGAAGCCAATTGCACTTGCATTAGACTTATTACAAGATAAAATGCAAATGTATATGGGGAATGCCTTTGCCAACTCTGAAAGAAATTGAGAACCAATTTGCCATTTTAACTAAAAAGCCCATTGTTTACTGCAAGTCTTAGAATCGATGTCTACAGGATTACATCGTCGTTTTGAAATACAATTGAATGATAAGAACTTATTACTAGCTTCTATATCTCACCCATGTTTTAAATTAGATTGACTAGAAAAAGATTCTGCTAAATCATTTTCGAAGAAATCAATTCAAATTATTATTGAAGTGATTGATGAGATAGTTGAACAAAATAATAATCAGGTGGATAAAAGATGAAACAATTCTTTTCGGTTGGGTACAAAAAAAGAAGCTCATATTTCATGTCAAAAATTAATTGGCCGTGAAATATTTCTGCATTTCTCAACACCGATAATATCTTTAGAAGATACTAATGGAACAGATACTGCAAATTACGTTAACGATAAAAAAAAAACTCCAAATACTGAAGCAATTTTTTCTAAAATATAATACGGCACTACCAAGTAGTGGACTAGTTGAACGTCTCTTTAGTGTAGTTGGCTGTGTATTTACTAAAAACAGAGGAAAATTGATTGATGATACTTTTGAAACAATATTACTATATAAATATAATAATAGGTAGGTATACATAAAAATAATTTATATCAAATATAAGCTATTTATGCAGTTTATTAAAAACAAATATTAAAATATTTGCGTTCCTATACAGAAAAGTTTTTATTACTATTTCAAAGACTTTACTCATGTCTGTATTTGTATTTATATTTTCATATTTAAAATTGAATATTTTTTGCAAGTATATACCTTGCTTCAGAATATTTTTTTAATCAGTTGAGTTTGTGTACTTGCTAATAGATCAAGCAATTGCTTGAGAATATTTTTATAAATACTTATAACCCAAAAGAATTTCAAATTTATATTTGTATTCAAATACTCTATGCAGCAAAAGTATTTGTATTTAAATGCTTAATGAAGCAAGAATATTTGCACTTAAATACTTTAAAAAAATATATTTTTTACAATAACTCAATAACAAATATGGCGTCCCAATTTTCTGCCGCCTGGTACATCAGCTTTATAAGTAATTTTCTTGTATGATACATAGGACGAAATCAGATTTTTTTTATCGCAAACTATTATAAAATAGTAAATAGTTATTATTAAATAAACACATTTAATGTTTAATAATCATATTTAAATATTCTCAAGTAATAAAAACGCGATATTCTGTTGTTTACCTTTACATATATCTTATTTCATAGAAGGGTACCTAGGGAGCTAGGTATTTACCTTATTAACTACACGTTATTAGATAATGACAACTTGACAAGAGTTACCATTTTATTATAATTACTGCACTCATTACCATTTTCTATTAATAAATATTATCAGAATTACTACGTGCGTGAGCAAACAAAACAAATTATTTAACTTAAAATTAATAATAACTTAATTTAATTATGCCATTTAATATTTTCGTTTATGAGATGTTTTTACAGTGAAACTTGTTGTTGAATATCAACCAAATCTAATTTGATATTTGGCACAGTGACAAACAAGATGTTTATATATCCGTTTACGGTTTAATGAAAGAAAATTAAACGCAATATTTGCATTTTTAACGATAATTTTTCGTTGTTGTTCTGTAAAGCTTTATGATTTTATTATATTTTTTTATCTGACTAATTATTATCTGCTATCCAAGTATTGATACATATAAAAATTAAAGTTTTAAATAAGCAGTGATGCCTTTGTGAGAAAGTTAAATATAGAAACATGTTTTAATTTTTGATGTACTAATGATTCCTTTTTCGCTATTTTTGATTTCATATAAAAATTCGTTTTAATCTCAGAATGTTTTCAAAAAATAAAATTCAATAGCATTTTCGCTATTCAGTGTACACATTACAGGATTACGTATGCTTATTTGATTTTCTGTGTAGTTTTCCCAATTAGCTGCTATCGAAGCATCTATATCAGCTGAGAATTTTTCTTCTGATTGTTCATTGGCTGAACGGGCTATTTTCCTATTTTCTTTGGCTTGCAAGATTTAAAATATCAAGTAGTTCAGGCGCATGCTCGATCCACATCATATGTACATGGCATGTACATCTGTTGGCAAGGTGACCTTGCTCGTAGTAGCAAACCTATTATTCGTCCTATCAGTCAGTGTGTATTGGTGTGGCATCGTCGTGTGGTGTAAATCGTGTATTAAACTTAACTTGTGTACCTTACAGCGATACTATAGTACGTTAAGTTAAGCTGAGTAGGTAACCGTTGTCGGCTAAATTTTGTGCCACATTTAAAGACCTTACATTCATCACGGAAGAATTTCTGTAAAGATACAGAGCGGTCCAAAATGGCAACACCAACGTCCGATCAAGAAAAAAGAAAACAGATCAGTGTCAGGCACATTGCCGAGGTTGAAGACGTTTCGGCAATTAAAAAAACCTTCAACCGACATGTCCACTACACTCTTGTTAAAGATAGGAATGTTGCCACCCCTAGAGACTACTACTTTGCCCTTGCCCATACTGTCAGAGATCATCTTGTCTCCCGGTGGATAAGAACTCAACAATATTACTATGAAAAAGATCCAAAGGTATGAACGAAAACGAATATTTAGGAGATATTAAAAATAAATCTAAAAAAATAACAATTCTTTAATAGAAAAAGTAAAGTTTTCCAAAAGATATCTTATTATTAAAAATCAATAAACAGGTGTGAAACTTTTGTTTGGTTTTATATTGAATGTTTGAAGAACAGAAGTCAAATTAAAGATAAAATAGGAATAAATAAGAATCTAATTGTATGACGGAGTGCATGGAGTAATATTTTTTCTTGTTCTGTTCTTTTGATGTTTTTTTAATGTAATCTAGTCCTTGCTAGCGGACAATCGTAACAATTCGTTTGATACATTATTGAGGTCAAACGCCGGTTCATGGATAGAATTTTGATGACAATAGATAGGCCTGAGATATTTATCTTGTATATAACTTATATTTAAAAGTAGAAATAGTATTCGTGTAGGTACTGTAATTCTATTAACAAATACGTTAATTGTAACTTTTAATAATGATTCATGAAAAATAATAAAAAAACTCTTCTTAAAGTTCTCCTTATAGGTATCATGTATCTTTACTTGTCGAAGGGATGGGTAATAATTTCCTAACTACAGTCCGTTTACTCTAAAACAATCGTTTTTGACTCAACAAAGTTTTAATAGTCTATAGTAATAGAAATTGTTCAAAGAAATTATCAAAATTATGTGCTAAATTTATCAAGTACGTATTCGTTTATAGGTATTTAGATAAAAGATAATAAATTAGTCTTACCTACAAGCAAAAAAGTAAACGAATTTTGTGAAATTATTATTTTGAAAAACCAACAGACTTCATACCATCTAAAAAGTATTTAAATACAAATAAGTACAATACTCTTAGTTCATAGAGTATTTAAATACAAATACTTGGTTTTGTGTAGGTAGGCATTTAAACACAATAAATTATGGTTAAAAAAAACTAAAAAACATGTTTTAAAAGCAAATTGAACTAAAAAGCAGAAAATAATTTTTAATAATTGATATTTTATTCTATAGCCGTAGAAAGTCCAC
>NW_020439204.1:149482-151711 GCF_000699045.2 Agrilus planipennis | reverse complement strand
ACTATATTTATAAATAGATACTCCTGATATATTTACAACAATCCCACACTTATTTTACAATAAAATTAATTTTATTTTTATCACTATTTTTATTTTAAAATCATTTAAATTGAGTGAAGTATAGTAGACTATGGCTGCTGAATAATATATCAATAATTAAAAATTATTTTCAGCTTTTTAGTTCAATTTACTATTAAAGCGTGTTTTTTAGTTTTTTTAAACTATAATTTATTTTTTCATTTTTAGTTTTAGGCTTAATAAACAGTGATAGTGATCAGAATACGTAATATTTAGTATATTTTATTCGACAGTAAATCTAAAATTACTTATTTCATTCGTGTTCTCGTAACCTAGACATTATATTCAATGCATCATTACATGGAACTCTCCCTGTTAACTTTGAGCACGTTTCTCACCAATATATTGGATTGGGCGGGTTTTATGTGGATACAATTATCTATTTGGGTCCTGCAAGTCGAACCCCATTAAAAGTTATTTCAATCAAAATTATATATGAAGCCCAAAAATTTTATCGAAAATTGCAATTGGTTCATTATGCCGAGGTCAGATATCAATTTTTATTTCAATCGGTTTAATTTGAGTGAAATGACTGCACATGGCAGCCATCTTGTACAATGGTGGAACCCAAAAATGTTTTCGAAAATCTCAATCGCCATACCCTGCCGAGGTCAGATATTGATTTTTAACCTAATCGGAGAACATACAGATTTGCGGGGAGTGAGGTTATGTGGTGGTGGTGGTGGGGGGGTTAATCAGAGGGACACTTCGCTTCTACGCGGAGTTCGATCTTCAGTACATAAACGCACTTAGTAGAGAGGATAACAGGGGGGGGTTTAATTTTTTTGTATTGTCATCGGTCTTTATTTTACGTGTGCAAATTTTCCAATCAATTGGACGTCTTGAAGTGGGTGAAAATGGCGTTAAAATATTCCGTTACATAGATACATACATACAGGTCAAGCTAATAATAAAATAAATAATATTAAAAAATATCCTAAAAATGAAAGTAAAAAATAGGTCGTTAAAGTATTTAAATACAAATAATATATACATAATCATAACTATAATTGTACAAAGGAGTATGGAAAAAGGGTGGAAGAACTATTAGGGGAAGATCAATTTGGGTTTAGTAGAAGTAGAGGCCCTCGGGAGGCCATTCTAGCTTTACGGGTAATAATAGAGAAAACGATACAAAAAAGAAATAGTGCGTACATAGGATTCGTAGATTTAGAAAAAGCTTTTTAACAATGTTAAATGGCATAAGATGTTAAATATACTTAAAAATGTAGGGATGAGTTACAAAGATAGAAGAGTGATACTTAGTTTGTGTAAAGAGCAATATGCAGTTATAGAGATGGGGCTGCAACGTAGAGAAGTAAATATTAGGAAGGGAGTCAGATAGGGATGCACACTGTCACCGCTACTATTAAATCTATACATCGAAGACGCGAACATCATCATTAAAGACAGTACAACTGTATATACATAGGGGCAAAAGATTAATATGCTCACATTTACAGATAATATAGCAGTATTAGCATCTAGCAAGGAGTTAGAGATAGCTTTAAATAAAATGGAAGCGGTATTGACAAAACAGTACTGTATGAAAATAAATATGAACTAAAACAAAAATACTGGTGTGAAAAGGAAGAAAAAATAGGGAAAGAGCGAATATAAGGATAGGAGACTAACGATCAGAAGAAGTGGCAGATTTTAGGTATTTAGGAAGTCAAATAAGTCAGTACGGAAGGAGTAGTGAGGTATAAAGCAGGATAGCGCAGGGTCGACTCGCCTCAATAAAATGAAATCACTTCTATGCTCGCAAACGATTAATTTAGAAATTCGAAAAAGGCTGTTAGAGATGTATGCTTGGAGCATAGCGCTGTACGAGTGCGAAAAAGAAAATGTTAGAAGTGTTCGAAGTGTGGTGTTACAGGCGAATGAAGAGGGTACCATGGATAGAGAAGGTTAGAAATGAAGAGGTATTAGAAAGAATAGGAGAAAAGAGGATGGAAGTCAATAAGAAACAGTCGAGAGAGTTTAGTAGGACACCTTAGTCATAGACATACTAGAGGCAGAAACGAGAGTTAGGAGGGGTAGAGGTAGACCTAGATTAGATTACTGTTCGCAAATAGTTAAGGATGTGGGTTGTTCTAGTTTTAGGGAAATGCGAAGATTAGCTCAGGATAGGAAAGAGTGGAGGTACGT
>NW_020439204.1:131525-149226 GCF_000699045.2 Agrilus planipennis | reverse complement strand
ATTATTATTTATTATTATATTAAATAATATTTTACTCAAATTCTTTAGAAGTAAGGAAACCAAATAGCTACATACATTGGAATTGCGGAAGTTCTATTATAAATTAGGTATTATTATAAAAACAATAACATATATGAAGTAAAATGAATTTATTTTCTTGCATATACTTAATATACGTACTTATTTAATGAGATATGCTTTTCAATGGCTTTATTTAAATTTTTATGTTTTTTTTATTGCTTTGATATATTTGTAATATTACGATGTTTCGGTATAAGTTAATTTCCTTACAGTACGTTCTTTTAGATAGATAAAGTATTTGGTCATTTAAGCCTATCAAGTGTAAAGCAGAGGGTAAAATCGAATTCACATAAAACATGTCTCCCGGGAAAAGTGTCGGAAAAAACTTTATTTTCAAAGCAAACGACATTGTTCTAAAATACATTTTTTATAGAAATAAAAGTACCTATGTCAATTTATGGTTAATTTCTGTAGCTTATTAGGCGTCGGCAACATTTTTTTTTACTACAGGTGAAAAGCGTGGTAACCATTGCTTTTCATAGTTTCGAGATTTGAGAAAAAAAGTAAGTAAATCTGCACCTCCGATTTTGTAGAAATTTTGATGTCTCTAAAGTTGGCATGACCATATAGACCTGAAATAAACTTAAATCATGATTGTTTAAACAAATGGCAAATAGAAACTTTTTTGACCGGAACGATTTCTTTATATTATTTGGTTTAATCTCTATAAAAAAGGTCTGATTTCTTTGTAAAGTTAATATTTTCCGAATTTGAATTTTCGAAAGTAAATGTACATGAAAATCGCTATTTTCTATGCATCAGATAGTGAAGATATGGTATTGTAGAAGCTAATATTTTATGTATATTTAATATACTATATTTAATAAATTTCACCAGGAAATTTTTCTTTTTTTCCATTAAAAGGTTTTCTGTTTTAATTATTCAAAGGCACGCTTGGTGGCCCTATACATTTATTATTTAATTTCATAAAAAATAACATACCGCTGGGTTAACATGAAAATGTGAGAGAAATAAGTATTTCCCTACTATGAGGAAGATGGTAAATANCACGTTTAAAGTGCATGTAGGCTATCAACTAACCAGGTAACACGTTTTCCTTGTTTGTAGCTTTCATTTGATAAGAAAATGTCAGCTCCCTAATCTTTTTAATATCGGTATAGTTCGAAAATATTATAAGAGAATCCTTGTTAGTAGAATGCAGATTCGGGCTATAGGGCCGTGGTCTAAGTGAACGATTCCGTCCAGACGTTTCGTCAGCTACTGCGGCTGACATCTTCGGTGGTAGTGCTGCGTTGACAACGTGAACGTAGATTGTATCTCGATGTCTCGACAGCGACTGGGTTAGACATAGACCACGGCCCTATAGCCCGAATCTGCATTCTACTATGGATTCCGGCCGTGAAAGCCTTTGTTCTTATATGTATATATTAGTTTCTAAAAAAAAACATATTCTTTAATAACTTAATAATCAGCCCTTTTTTATCGAGATTAAACCAAAGAAAAAATATTCCGGTCAAAAAAATTATTTTTTGCTATTTGTTTAAACAATCGTGATTTAAACAATACTTGACCGGGTTACCGGCTGACAACCTAGGTACATCGTTGTATTCAGGAGAATCTTCCGAACAAAATTACGTAAAAAAATTTAATCCGAATGATTTTTCCCACTCACCCACCCATATTGCCTGTACTAGACACTAGAAACTAGATGGGCCCTACTTTTTATATCTGCTTGCATTACAAATACATCAATTTCTGAGAAGATCGGTAGTCTCATTATATTTTGCTACCGTAGGCGAGGTGAACCGTGAAAAAAATTCAATCTTCATTTTTGTGAGTTGGTTGGTTGTTCTATTTACATTTTTCAAATTTAGATAACTGCAAAGGAATGATTTCTGCGCCCAATAAAAACGTTTAATAGTATATACGTGGTAGCCCAAAAACTATATGTTTAATCGAAAAATTTTTCAAACTAAACTTGTTCTTATTATAATACAAGATCGTCTGTCTTATCCAAATTTGATTTCTTATACAGAATCTTCAAAAATATAGAATATAAGATTTCGTTTAAATGGTAGCCATGTGAAATACGGTACCCATCGAAAAAAGTTACATGAAAAAGTTGATTAAAATGCCAAAATATGCAAAAAATCGTGGCGATATTCAAATGTTTTTTTTTTAGTCAAATGGCCCAAAAAGTTCGCAAAATGTTCAATGCGGCTAAATTGAAAGATTAATGAAAAAATTTTTAAAGCAAAACTTGTTAGTGATTTTAATGCAAGTTCGTTTATATTATCCAAGGTTTGTTTTACAGCTGACCATAGCATTTGATGACATTCGTCATGTAAAATAAAATAAAACGTTAACACTAAACATTCGAAAATACTGCCAAAACTTGTCAGGATAGTCTCCAGCGATACAAATGACTAAATTCCCCACTTTTGCTCCTATCCACATTACTGGAATGGACCTCCTGTTTTTTCCTCGCTGATATATTCAGTAAAAGAAATTCTCAAAGTCGTATATACAGCTCTCAAGTAGCTATAGTTTTTAAATTTTTCTGTGACATTCTGGAATTGACAGGACGTTATTGCATATCGCGTTTTTTTCTATATGTTTTATTGCCGTCGGCTTTTTTGAAGTGAGACCCGTTTTCGGTTGAGCGATTTGAAGGAAATATTAATTTTCAAAGTATTCGTTTCATGTTTATGTTTTTTAATTTAATTTTTTTTATATTTATATGTTAAATTTTATTTTCTGAATTCAAGCGGGTCACTTTAAATTATCAAGTGGTCTACTCGATGATCTGTGGGCCATAGGTTGCTGACGCCTGGCTATAGTTATTATTTTAATCTTTTATAATTAAAAAGATCGAGACTATTCTCATACGACATGCATTGCATCGTGACATTTATAAAATAGCATGTAGAATTTTAAAAGGGTTTATCGGTATCATGTTATGTCATATATAACGTTGTTGTCATATCGTCTGCTATTTTAGATAACACTGACCTTTGTCTAATCCTAAGTTTTTATTTTAATGCGTTATCGAATAATAATAGTAAAATTATATCAAATAACCGACTGTATGGAAAAATAATGAATAAATATTTTCTATTTTCGTAATCATTACATGGTTATTTGTTTTAGAGAGTGTACTATTTGTCTTTGGAGTTTTATATGGGACGATCCTTAACTAATACAATGATAAACGTTGGAATTCAAAGCGCCTGTGATGAGGCGTTGTATCAGTTAGGCCTTGATATAGAAGAGCTTGAAGAGATAGAAGAAGATGCAGGTCTTGGAAACGGTGGATTAGGTAGATTAGCAGCTTGCTTTTTAGATTCCATGGCAACACTGGGAATGGCTGCATATGGTTACGGAATTCGCTACGAATATGGTATTTTCGCTCAAAAAATTATAAATGGTGAGCAACAAGAAGAGCCTGATGATTGGTTAAGATTCGGGAATCCTTGGGAAAAAGCACGCCCTGAATATATGTTGCCCATTAACTTTTTTGGACATGTCGAAGATACTCCACAAGGGAAGAAATGGGTAAACACCCAGGTTGTATTTGCTTTGCCTTATGATAACCCTATTCCCGGTTACCAAAATAACGTGGTCAACACCTTAAGGCTATGGTCAGCTAAATCTCCAGTAGAATTCAATCTCAAGTTTTGTAAGTTATATGTAGGAATATGAATATGTAATTCATTTCTAACGATGTATTTTATTTTTTTGGTTAGTTAATGATGGAGATTATATCCAAGCGGTTCTTGATAGAAATTTAGCTGAAAATATTTCGAAAGTTCTATATCCAAACGACAACATCTTCGAAGGAAAGGAGCTTAGATTAAAGCAAGAATATTTCTTGTGCGCTGCTTCTCTGCAAGATATCATTCGTAGGTTCAAAGCAGCTAAATTCGGTTCTAGAGAGGCCATAAGAAAAACATTCGATCTATTTCCAAAAAAAGTTGCTATTCAACTCAATGATACCCATCCATCTCTTGCTATACCTGAACTCATGAGACTGCTGGTGGACGTTGAAGGTTTATCGTGGGAAAAAGCTTGGGAAATCACAGTCAACACCTGTGCTTATACTAATCATACTGTCCTCCCCGAAGCTTTAGAAAGGTGGCCATGTTCAATGCTCGAATACATACTACCAAGACATTTACAAATAATTTATCATATTAACCTTTTACATTTAAAGGAAGTTGAAAAAAAATGGCCAGGTGATATGGACAGATTACGAAGAATGTCACTGGTTGAAGAAGATGGCGAAAAAAGGATAAATATGGCTCATTTATCCATTGTAGGATCTCATGCTGTAAATGGCGTAGCCCAAATACACTCAGACATCATTAAAACTGAAATGTGATTATTTCAACGTATTTGGCTATTTGTATTTATAAATATCTGTTTTCTTTTAGCTTTCGAGATTTTTACGAGCTCATGCCAGAAAAATTTCAAAACAAAACTAACGGGATTACACCACGAAGATGGTTATTGTTATGTAATCCTGGTTTAGCGGATTTAATATCCGACAAAATTGGCGAAGACTGGATAGTTCACTTGGATCAACTTCAAAACCTGAAGAAGTTTGCAAAAGATCCTATTTTTCAAAAGGAGGTGTCAAAAGTAAAGCAGGAAAATAAACTAAGATTAGCACAACTTCTAGAAAAAGACTATGGAGTCAGAGTCAATCCCGCATCTCTCTTTGACATCCATGTTAAGCGAATCCACGAGTACAAAAGGCAACTTCTTAACTGTTTACACATAATAACTTTGTATAATAGAATTAAAAAAAATCCGACTGCAAAATTCACACCTCGAACTGTGATGATTGGAGGGAAAGCAGCGCCAGGTTACTACGCTGCAAAGAAAATAATCAAACTCATAAACTACGTCGGAAACGTTGTAAACAACGATCCAATAGTGGGAGATAAATTAAAAATAATTTACCTCGAAAATTACCGAGTAACGCTTGCAGAAAAAATTATTCCAGCGGCAGATTTAAGTGAACAAATTTCCACGGCAGGAACTGAGGCTTCCGGTACCGGTAACATGAAATTTATGCTAAACGGATCCCTCACTATCGGCACATTAGACGGTGCCAACGTTGAAATGGCAGAAGAAATGGGAAACGAAAATATATTTATATTTGGAATGACCGTTGACGAAGTTGAGAACTTGAAAAGAAAAGGCTACAACGCATATGATTACTACAATAGTAATCCCGAATTAAAACAAGTGATAGATCAAATACAAAACGGTTTCTTTAGTCCAAAAAATCCAGACGAATTTAGAGATCTTGCGGACATTTTGCTTAAATATGACAGATTTCTTACTCTTGCTGATTATGAGTCGTATATTAAAAAACAAGAAGAAGTAAATGCAGTATATGAGGTAGTATACTATACTATTCAATTCATTTTCGTTGGATCTTTCGCTTAATTGTATTCTTGTTTCTTTATTTCAGAAACAGTCTAAATGGACTGAAATGGCCATCCATAATATTGCGTCCTCAGGTAAATTTTCAAGTGATCGTACAATTATCGAATACGGAAAAGACATTTGGGATGTTCAACCAAATTATGAAAAGTTACCTGCACCTCATGAATCAAGACAGTAATTAAGAATCTCCTTTTTGTTACTACGGTTCTTTATTTAGATTGAATACTGTCTATTTGCATGCATATTTTAGTCTCGCGAATTTTGTGCCTGCAAGTTTTTGTTAAAATATTGAAAAATATATTTCCTTGTATTTAATCTTGTTAGATTGTTTGATATAATAAAAAGATAATTGTGTTTTTTCGCTGAAGTTCGAAAAATCGATGACGTACAAATGACTTCGTATTTCTTGTACGCGACTTCAAAAGGGTTTTGGGTGACTTCTAGTATATACGTAAAGTTCGGATTACGCTGCATCCGATATACCTGTAAGTTTTTACAAGTTTCATTGCCTGAACAATATTTTCTTCACTGCAGGAGGGGGATTCGGATTCGAATCCTCCTTCGGTATCAGAAAAACCAATATTCCATATTTATATACTTATGATTAATATTTAATAACCATATATTTTTGGAATTTGCCAATTTAATTTAGGTTATCCATAAGTGGGACAGAAATTTTTGTTAAGCTCCTCTCAAGGTATTAAAGTACCTATTTAAAAGGATTTTCAACTGGAAAGGATTGGGAGTGTACGTTCCTTTTTAGGGGTTGTGTACTGTTTTAAGGTTGTGCACCTCTTGAAGGCTGGGTTATGACAAACCCACCAAATTTTATTGTTATTATTATTGATTGCTAATTTTTAGCGTATAGGAAAAGTAATTTCATACCTTTTCATAAAAAAATTGCCTACACTATATTATTCGGCCAGGCGGATGGGGCTTACGTATTTGAAGTGTGTGACAGGGGAGAAAATTTCCTCATGTGTGCAAATTTCTTTTTTTTTTGTTCGTTTTTACGCGATCTTCATAAATATTTTGGTATGCAGTCTCAAAAACCGGTATTATGTAACTTGGTATGCGGCCTCAAAAGCCGAAAATATCCGACACCAGTTTTATTGCATGAACTCAACTATGACTCAACTCACATCTCTTATAGAATGTAATACGTTAAATAAATCTTTGTCATACGTGCGTGAAAAACTCGCTTTTCGTATCACAAAACTGGGATGAAAAGTCCGATTTTTAGACTAGTTTTAAGCTGGAACGAAATGAAACCGATCATTAAACGCATGTGCTGAAATTGAATGAGCATGCGCAAAAGTCAACCGTCTGATGCATGATGAATTCTTGTGCTTATAGTGTTATAATTATCAATTTTATTGCAAGTTGTTCACACAAATATAATAAAAAATAGTATACGTATCTCTGTCTTCGACTCGAGTGGTAACTCACACGTGCTCTGCGTTTTTTGGTACTACTTCTATAGTGCTTACTAAATTATTCAAGTCTTTTCTCTTGGGATATTTTGTTCCTACATGACCAAATTCATTACAGCTAAAACAATTTGTCCCTTTAGTCTTGTCCGGACAAGCACTGGATTTATGTCTTTTAGCTCCACAATTGTAACATACTATTGGTTTTGCTGAAAAGGAGTTCCCCTTCCCTTTCCATCTTTTCGTTTGTTGTCATTATTTTTTTGCATTAAATCTTCCAGATTTTATCTGCTCCTAAATTTTAATTTTTTCTTTAAAATCGGGAAAGTTTCTCGCCTCATACAAAATAGCTTTATTTATAGTCATCTGTGATACCATCAATGATGCATTGCATTATAACATTATTTTATTTTTTTGCTCGGCTACCTTATTTAACGCATAATTAGAACATATTCCTGTAACGATTCCTCTCGTCTCTTTATTCGCGACATAAGTAATTTGTGAACTTGTGTAGTACTTATTTTTACTTTGAATTCTGAAATTAATTTCTTCTTTAACACGGACTATGATTTAACCCCTTTTTCAGATTGTATGAATAGCTTGGCTAACCCTTTCAACGATTTCTTTGCAAAAATTAATTTCTGAAGGTCATTCCATTGTGTCACTTCTGCGATTTCCTCGAAATCTTGTATCCATTTGCCGATAGGGTAATCAGACTTACCATCGAAGGGTCTAATACTATCCTCTATATCTCTAAATGTATCTGCAAAAGAATCGCTTCTTTTTCTATTATATTTTACTAATTTTTCTTTTTCCTCGTCATATTCGTCTGGTCTGTCATCTTCCTTTTCCTCGTCATTCTCCTCCTCTTGTTGCTATTTGTCGGTATCGTCCATTTCGTCTATTTGTAAATTGTTTAAAAAGGAACAAATACAAATCGCTAAACTATCAGGAGATCCTTGGTAATTTAAATTTAATATGTGACATATAGAAACCAAATCAGGGACATTTATGTTCGTTTTAATGTAATTTATACTCAATTGAAATCCAGAAGACTCACGTAACTGCTTGCGAGTCATACATGGTGGAGCTTCCTGTCTATATGTTACTAAATGTAAAGCCTTAACTGCCTTTAAATGACTGTGAGATACGTTATAATTGATTTCTCGAAATCACTTAGGAAAGACATATTTTGGGCGGTACAATAAATTTATACACAACTCAATTTACAAACTAATATGGTATTGGTACATCAAGCTTTTACAAGAAATGTTATCTTACTCTAATAACTAAATAAGATAAAATCAAATAAATGAACGAAAAATAAAATGATCAAATAATCTGTAACGTTTACGGAATATTCTATAATATTCTATTAAAATCACTTAAAGCGTTATTAAATGGGTGCACAGATAATAATGTCACTGGTAATTAATTATGCAAATTCAACACAGTGAATTTTATTTAAACGTCAATAGAAAAAATAACTTTATTTATGAAAAAGTGGTCCAAACAATATTCACTATAACCAGACTTGAAATAAACTTCAAATTTGGTCGTCTGCTTCTTAAATTCCTTAAATTCTATTAATAAACATGCATCCTACCTTCATGTCATTAAAATTTTACATCTCACTTTAATAAGAAAGCATAATGGCACAACCTTGACATCGTACATGATAAAATGGTAGTCTGGTCACAAAATGGTAGGTAATCCAGTCGTCATCACGTTTCTCTTCAATTTTCCTCACATCCCGGACGAGGCTCCAAAAATGTAGGGTTTTTTCTCTGGTCTAGGGGTTGTTTAATAAAAGGCTCCGGGTGACTGGACAAATATAATAATACTAATAATGAAGAAAAAGAACAACGAACAGCAAAACGAGTAACAGGAACTAAATATATACAACTTATCGCGGATTCCAAATGTACACGTCTTAACAAATAACCAAAATACGTCTTCCGTCTTTGTTTTGACAGGAAAGCTCAGCGTCTAAATGAAATATACCGTCTTAAAGTCTTAATACCTTGCTCATCTTTCACTCTACTGCGGTCTGCGGTGGTCACTCACGTACCCCCAACATGCACGCATAGATAAAAATAGATTATCGATTTTCCACCACCTAACTGGTATCATTCTTGCACCTGGGCAAGCAAAAACTGTTTATTATATTAATTGAAATCCTACATTAATTTGAAAATTCATTTCAAACTTTTTACCCACTATAATCTACCTAATGTTTATAAGGGAAAATTCGATTCCTGGCGAGGGTGTGACAACAGCAACAAATGTTTCCTCATTAATCTGAAGTAGGTAGTTTATAGTTGGTAAAAAGTGTAAAATGAATTTTCACATTAATATTGTAAAATAGTAAAACCTTTATAAATAAATAAACATATTTAATATTTACTTACCATACTAAATATGACAACCTGACATGAGTTAATATTTTATTATCACTACTGCACTCATTACCATTTTTTATTAATAAATATTATTACGATTATTACTACATGCGTACCTTCATATCAACTTCTTATCTCAGAATGTTTTCAAAAAATAAAATCCATTTAGATATTTAACACAAAAAAAATTGTACCTTGTAGAAAGGTTAGGTTGGCGTTACTGTTATAATTACTTTTAGTTTTATCGAGTTATGATTAGTATTATGAAGTTCTCAGAATGTACAAATATATATAAAAAAATTGGTACGTAGTTGTTATGTAGAAACGTGCAATTTAGTAAACTATTAAAACCATTCCAATCTTTCGCTTAAAACCCAAGAAAGGTTATGGGTCCATTTCTGTTACAAATAGAAGCTGCGAAATAATATGTTTTATCGAAAGTCACTGAAAATAAGAACTAAATTGCAAGGTCACTTCGTTTTGCTTAGTTAGAAGCCGGTAATTTGGAAATTGGAAATTTAGAGTTGAAGTATTATTGGATGAAAGGCAAGTGAAAGGAGTGCGTATGAAAAATGAAGCAGATTGTAAAGATGATAAGGAAAAGAATGCCTTTCAACAGAATGATGTTAAAGCTAAGTCAATAATAATACAGTGCTTATCAGACAAACATTTAGATCTAGTGAAAGATTCGAGGACAGCTAAAGATATGATGAAAACGCTTAGTGGATTATTTGAAAGAAAAACTATATTTACGAAACTATATCTAAAGAAGTTATTGTCATTGAAATGTACCACTAACGAAAAGAATATTTTTTGAAGTTCTATAAAATAGTGAGAGAATTAGAACAAGCTGACTCAAAACTAGATGAAAACGATAAAATAGTACATCTTTTACTAACTCTGAATACAAAGTACAATGCCGTAATTACAGCGATAAAAGCAGTATCTCCCGACAAGTTGACTATTGAATTTGTAGATTGTTGGATGAGGAGTTAATGTTAAGTAATCTTAGAGATGAAAAAGACAAAGACAAGAGTGCAAAATCATGAAGTATCCTTTAAAACTGCTCACACTTTAGTATGTTTTGGCTGCAAAAACCAGGTCATAAATGTTGAATGTCCAAATAATAATGAGAAGTTAAACAATCCAAGAGAAGTTATGAGAGAGAAAGAAGTCATAGAGGTAGAGAATACTATACCAAGTTAAGAAAAATTTTACAAAATAGAGAACATGTTAATTAAATCACTGAAGGCAATATATCCTGAATATTTTTCACAATTTCGTTGTAGTAAGATTATTAAGAATTAAAGAAGAAGGAGAAGACAATATTAAGATTTTATAAAGTTGATTAGAACTCAACACTATAAAAGAACAAAAAAATTAGAATCGATAATGGTGGTGAATTTTAAAAGGTGGTCTACTTCAAAAGGTATAGAGCTGCCATATTCAGCTCCATATACACCAATGCAAAATGGCTCATCAGAAAGAATGAGCTGAATAATAATCAATAAAGTAATAACAAAATTTGCGGAAACAAATCTTCCAAAACTACTATGGGGTGAAGCTATTTTATGCTCAGTATATGAATTGAATAGAAGTGCGACAAAATTTAATAAAATGAAAGAAGGTGATGGTTCTCCAATCACGATTAATATGGTACGGATATAATGATTTATCAAAATTAAGAGTTTTTGGCTCAAGAGCTTATATGGTGAATTTACCAAAAGGAAGTAAATTAGACATGAGAATAAAACCTGTAATTATGGTAGGGTACTGTGTCGCAGGGTACCGACTCTAGTTTCCAGAACAGAATAATATAATTAGAAGTCCGGATGTGACTTTTAATGAAAAAAATGTGAAACATAATATGACATTAACATTTGGTGAATATGATGAAGAAAAAAATAAAAAGATGAATAATGAAGACAAAGTGGAAGTTAACAGGAATAAGTTAGAAAAGATACAAACACCAAATGGTGAAGAAACCGAATATGAGACAATTTCGGAATTAGAAAACAATTCAAGCGAAAAAGAAGAAAAAGAAGGAGTGACGAAATATGGAAGAAGAGTAAAGTTACCAAAATATCTTGATGAGTAATTGCAATTGACATCAAATGGGTTTTCAAACTCAAAAGCGACGGTACAAAGAAAGCAAGATTGGTAGCTAAGGGCTTTCAGCTTAAGGAGGAAGATTCATTGAATACTTGTTATGCACCAGTGGCTCGTATGTCAACAGTAGGGCTATTGTTTTCAGAAACAGTACAGATGAACTGGAATATTAGGCAGTTAGTTAAGTACCTACTGCATTCTTGAATGGTGAATTGGAAAGAGAAGTATACATTAGAGTGCCTAAACGTCTATAGATAAAAAATAAAGTTCTAAAATTAAATCGAGCCTTATATGGTCTAAAAGAGTCACTGAAATACTGGAATAATAAACTAAATAGCGTCTTAACAAGAGAAGGTTTTAGAAGGTCAATGCATGATTTTTGTTTATATTGTAATGATGGTGGATTTAACAAAAATTAACTTCTAAACTATTTATTTACACTAATTATTATTGAACTTAAAAACACTATTAAAATTATTACTACTTAGGTTATGAATTATTCTGTTTATTTACACTACAGTCACTGCTATCACTGTCAATTTATTTCTTGATTCACTTCTGCAGCGGTCAATTTATTTCTACTTGCTCTCGGCGATCGTCTCTTCCTTTAAGTACTCTTTTGATTTCTCTTTGGAACCCTCTAGAAACATCCGGATCGGTTCGTTTTTCTTTGAACTGTTTACCTGTTTCCCCAGAACGCAGGACGACACACATATTTACAAATACGGCGCACATGAAGAAAGGCGCCCGCGGCTAGTCGGCGAATCAATAAGC
The DNA here is from genome assembly GCF_000699045.2 of Agrilus planipennis. Taxonomy (NCBI): domain Eukaryota; kingdom Metazoa; phylum Arthropoda; class Insecta; order Coleoptera; family Buprestidae; genus Agrilus; species Agrilus planipennis. Next base: position 137,012 of record NW_020439204.1, on the reverse strand, counting down.
CGTCCACGCACAAGTATGACCGATCGCACACAAACATGCTCGTGCTCGCTACAATATTGTAAAAAAGTGTATGGCTAATCATATCTATATGGATGATATAATAATATGTGGTGAAGACGAAGAGATTAAAAAGACAGAACATTTTTGAAGAATGAATTTACTGTCAAAGATATAGGTTAGATTAATGAATTTCTTGGTATGACTATAACAAGAAACAAGCAATACATGAAAATTAATCAAACCAGATTAATTGATAAGGTAACAAACTTGTTTAATATGACTGAAAGTAAGACTGCGATGACGCATGTGGAAGAAAATTTCAAATTAACCCAGAAAACTAGATAGAGGACGTTCACTTTTGCAAACTTATTGGAACTTTAATGTATATTGCAATAACGACGAGATCTGATATGTACGCGGTGGCATATCTCGATAACACTGTATTAAAACCCACCAATATATATATATATATATATATATATATATTCATTTAAAANTATATATATATTTATATACAGTTTTTATATTTACAAAACACACATACCAAAATAGAATGACATATATACAAAAGAAAAACACGATCAGACCAAAACTAGAGCAAGATATATACAAGAACAAAAAAACTAACCAAAAGCATTAAGAGCTAAGATGAAACAAATAACTAAACGAAAATTAGATTACAGTGAGTGAGTAAACAAGTGAATCGGATTTTTACCGACTAAAACTTGGTTTGGTTGGAGAGTTTCGAAATGGTGGAGTTTGCGTGGCCTGAGACTGAGGTCCGGAGATTTGTTGCGAATGAAATTGCAGCCTCAGGGAGAGAAGGTAAACCGGTTTCATTCAGAATTTGGGTGTTTATGACGAACCAGGGGTAATTTAGTGCGGAGCGAAGGATCCGCATGTAGGTGCCTTGCAGATGTTTCAGGCGCCGGGAAAGGGCGCAGCCCCAGACGGGAATGGCAAAGGAGCAAATACTTTTGATGATTGCGTTGAACGAACGGATTTTCGTATGTTGGGAGATGGAGTTGTTTCGGAAGAAAGGCTTGAGTGCGATGAATATACCCATAGCCTTGTTACGGGTGGCTGTGATGTGGTGCCGGCAGTTCAGGGTCCTGTAGAGGACGACGTCTAGGTAAGTGACGGAGTTGCTCCATTTGATAGGACTGTTGTTTACGATGATGGAGGGAGCTTTTCAGAGCCCACGTGAGAAGAAAATTGCTTCCGATTTGGCCTCGTAATTGGAAAGTTTCCATTTCCGGTACCAGTTTAGGAGCAGGGGCAGAAATTTATTAATTCTCGCTGTGTTTTGTAGAATGGTTTTAGAAGAGTTTATGAGACCAATGTCGTCAGGGTACAGAGCAGTCAGAATAGAAGTGTCGGAGGGCATGTACGCGCAAAACAGGTTAAACAGAATGGGAGATAATTTGGAGCCTTGTGGGACACCGGCTGTGACGGGTTTACTGGCAGAGAGAACAAAGCCAATGCTTCTGTCTATGAGAAAGGACCTGATGACTCAACTAGAAAATGTGGGATGTTAAGGGCGATGAGTTTTGAGATAAGGCCTTCCTGCCAGACTCGGTCAAAATCTTGCTGGACGTCAAGAAGTAACATGGAGGGGTGACGCCGCTTGTTAAGGTTGTCCGAGATGTGTTCGGTTGCACAAAGGAGTTGGTGGCCGGGCCGTGATGCCTGTGGAAACCGTGTTGAAAATCGGGGAGAAGGTTGTTTTTACTCCACGTGGTCTAAGAGCCGATCGAGAAAGATGGATTCAACTACTTTGCTCAGCGAGCTGAGCAGGTTGATGGGCCTGTAGCTTGAGAAAGAGTTGAGGTGTTTCCCTTTTTTAGGGAGACAGATGACTGTGGCTTCTTTTTATACTAAAGGGAAGTGGTGGAGCCGCATAATGGCATTCGAGATGTTGCGCAGTGCGGTTATGTGCTTTGGCGGCAGGACTTTGAGGACTCCGTTGGGAATTCCGTCAGCGCCATGGGCTTTTCACTTTTTCAGAGAACGGGAGATTCCATGGGGTGTAGTGTATCTGAAGTTGGAATTCAGGGGGACGAAGTTTTGTAAGATGGCTTTGATGCACTCGTGAAAGTCGGCAAGGTCCACTGGACTAGGTAGTGGGGGGCACTAGATGCATGAATAGTCCGCGAGGATTGCAGCTTTTTCTTCGTCTGAAGAATAGGTGGAGCAGTTCTGTTTTAGTGGCGGAAGATGGGGAGCTCTGTACGAAGAGAACAGATCACTTTCCAAGTGCTTCGGTGGTGTGCTGCCTGAGCGATATTATCGTCGAAAAATGCGCTGCAGAATTCGGTGAGGCGAGTTTTCAGTTCTCGTTGAAGGGCGTTTAGTAGAGCACGGTGTGCGGGGACGCAGTATCTTTGTCATAGACTTCGGGCCTTGTTTTTCCTCTTAAGGTCAAGAATGTCTGCTGGGAGAGTATTGACTGGGACGGTAGAGGGGCGGGAGGTCGTGGAGCGCTCGACTGCGCTAGTAATCTAGTTTGAAAGGAGAGTTACCGCTTCATCGAGTTCCTCTATTGTGCGAATTAGAGTGCACATGAATGAAGTTGTTTCGAGGGTGTAACGAATGTGTAGCCAGTCTAGTGAAGTGGTTGGGTTTGGGGGGTTGTTGATTGGGCGGCCGACTTCAATTAGGGCTGGAAGGTGGTCCGAGCTAAGTGCGTCCAGTATGATAGGATCGGCGGAAAGTGTAACATTTATTGTGACGAAAATGTCGAGAATGTCAGGAAATTGATTGTGGGGGGGCGGGGAGCTACATAGGAGTCAGGGAATTGATTATAGAGGACAGGGAGGAACGTGGGGTCAGGGGGTGCTTCAACTGTGAGGTTGAAGTCAAGAATTTTTGCAAGTAGGAAGGTGCCTTTACTATTGGTTTGTCTCTGCCCGAAGGGGGGAGTATAGAGAGATAATCCTAAGAGGGTCGGATGTTAGTGAGATTTTGATGCCGACTGCTTCTAAATAGTTTATGGTCAAAGATATTGGCCTGTGCTTTAAAGAATTCCTAACAAGAATAGCGACACCGCCGGCAACGCCGTTTTCATGGTACCTTCTGTAGGATGAGAAGTTTGGGACGAAAAGTTTGATTTTTTCTGACAGATGAGTTTCGGTGATGCAAACAACACCGATTGACTTATCCTCGAGGAAGTGCTTGAGTTCAGTCAATTTATCTCTAATGCTTTGTCCATTCCAGGTAACTATGCGAATATTATGTGGGTGGGCTGTATTACACTTTGGTGAGCGTTTGTAAGAATGCGACCAGACTTGCTACCATCTTTTGAATGATGGCCTGGATCCTCTATTCAAGAGAAGAAGCTGCAGGGGTGTTTGGGGACGGATTGCGTTTTTGAGGGGGGGGAAAGCTGCTGTCACTGCCCTGGCGTAAGATTTTTGGGGTAGCGTCCTTCCGGGGATGACTGTTGAACGGGGCGCTGATTTCACGTACTTTTGGGTACGTTCCTCTTTGGAACCTTGGGGCAGCTGCGATATGTGGCGCGGTGATTTCCTTTGCAATTATTGCAGGAAGGAATGGCATCTATCTTGTCCTTTGCCTTACATTCGAGAGTGATATGGTTGCGGCCACAGAAGGAACAGACTCAGGCGGCGTGACAATACTTGGTCGAGTGGAAGAACTTCGAACAACGGCGGCATTGGGGGATGTCTTTTGTGGTCCTTTTTGGCTGAGCCCGCAGACCTTGCCAAGTTCAAAAATAGACTTGGACTTGGATATCGGGGATGATCAGTTCAGACGAACGGACACTAAGGGCCAGATTTTTCCACCGTTGGACACCAATGTCAAAACCTCTGTGAGCAAGTTCGGCTTTGACATCGTCTGTAGAGATGTCTTCTAAAACTCCACGGAGAACAACATGGAGGTCTTGTTTCAGTTGGTTTGTACTAAACTCAACTTTGGATTCATCGAGGAACGACTAGAGTCGACATTAAATCGTTAACGGAGTTTGGGTACACTCTTACTGAGTCTTTGGTGTTTATGGCCCGACGTGTGGCGATGCCGTGGTTGTCCATGGCGCGAAGAATTTTTGGTCATAGGGACTTTTGGCGGATTTCAATGGAGGGAGGGGCTTTGGAGTTTTGGCTAGTTGCGTCGGTCTCTGCCTCAGAATCAGAGGATGTTGAGGATGCCGAAGGCAGAAAAGTGGCACGGCTTCGGCGCTTGTTACGCCGCTTCCCGGCTTCTGTGAAGCTGTCAGCGACAGTGGGGGGAGGGTCTAAACCTATATACTTTTTCGGGAGAATAGTCAAAAGGAGTCACCGAAAGCTTCGATTAATTTTAAAAATTCGTCTAGAGATGCCACGTCGTATAATATCAGAACGGAAAAGGGGAAAACAATATAAAAGTAGGAGATGCAGCAATTGTATCATGTTTTGAAATACTGCTGATCCTTTAGTGGAACGTCCCGTCAGGAATTGTCCAGTCGAACGTGAAGGACTCTTCAGGTGATGGAAACGTTGTTTCAGGGGTCGGAAGTCTTTTCCAGGGTTGTTGGCTTTTCAGTGGATAGAGACGTCGCAGAAGTTGAAATTTTGAGGTGTTTGGGATGAAATTCGTGGATTTCCACCTTCTCTATTCTGTTCCGGGTAGCGCCAGTTAAAACGAACGATATTCGAGTGTTTTTTTTTTAAACACTGTTTTAACACATTTATTTGGTTCGGTTTTCAGGAACCTTTGTTACAGTTTATTATTTTAATTATTACACACTAAAGATGGCAGATGAACAAACTAGCATAGGTTTTACCTATGGACTGTTAATGGGATAGAAAATGTATGATCATATATACTAAAAAAGGTGTCATGGCCGGTGGCGGGGCAAAGGTCGCTGAATGTAACTTTACTAAATCTTTAGGTTAACTAAAATTTATTAATTGTAGAAATCATGCAAAAATTTTATTATAGGTAACGTTTTATTTTTACGATTCAATTTTCTTTTGTTTTGTTTAAAAATATCTAGGATGAGTGTCGAAATGTTAGCTTGACGTTACTGTTATATATAGTTACTTTTAGTTTTATTAAGTTATAATTAGTATGACGAAGTTTTCAGAATGTTAAAATATATATAAAAAAATTGGTACGTAGTTGTTATGTAGAAATGTGAAAATTAGTAAACTATTAAAATCATTCGAATCTTTCACTTTAAATCCTACACCTTACAGCTATGGTATAGTTAAGTTAAGCAGAGTAGGTAATTGTGATCGGCCAAATTTTGTGCCACGTTGAAATACCTCACGATCATCACGGAAGAATTTCTGTAAAGATACAGAACGGTCTGAAATGGCACGGCTGAAGAGGACCCTAGTTGGTCCTAAAACGGCCTGAGGTAGAGGGGTTTTAGTCGGTAGGTCCGAGGACTTCTTCCTCGGGAATCCGACACTACCCAGTCGTACGGACGGCTGGGTGTCTTCTGAAGATTTCCCCTCTTCCACGAAAACATAAAAAAAAAAAAAA
>NW_020439204.1:97600-130860 GCF_000699045.2 Agrilus planipennis | reverse complement strand
TACAATTATTTTTATTCAAAAACTTTTCCATTTAGTTGGATCTAGGGTTATTATTCACTTTATTTACATTTCAAATTTCTTTGTTCAGTTCAACTTCAAACATTGTAGGTCATAAATTCCTTTCTTTTATTATTTGGTTTTACAATATTTTGTGAATAATTTCATTGTCATACAGACAAAATGTACGTGATAAATTCAATAATTCCTGGTAGTATAAATGAGGTTTTTCTGTCACTAATACCTGGCTTATTGTTAGCTCTTTGATACCTGTTTCTAGAACTTTTCTATATCTGGTTGTACTCAACACCCTCTCGTATATGACGGAAATTCCTATATTTATCCACCACCATAATATCTTTCATTTAGACTCCACCCCCTTTCTTAGTTGTTCTCTAGTTTTTAAGTAAATTTAATTTTGTTAGTTAGTATGTAAGAAACATTCTCATTAAACACATCAACTCAAATTCGCTACTAGTTTTATTTAAAACGTTCTAGTAGAACGGTAGTTCAGTAACGCAACTTCCGAGTGGTCTTTTTTATCTCACGACTGCACAAAACATTTGGTCCTTCGAGCCGGATTTACTAATGCAATTCGGTTATAGTAATACAATTCGGATTTACTAATATAATTCGAATATACTAATACATATCACATCTACGGAAATACAAACTCTTAAATCAAATTATACAGTTACGCCGATACTAGTGTCGCGAAAAAATAGTTCTTTTCACAACATACGATATAAGCAGTAAGTTTTATTCAACAAACTTCGAGTGTTCTTTGTGAATCGACGCCAGAAATCTAAACAACCACCAGGATACCAAGTCAACAGGATTCAACCGAGAAGAGTAATTTACCTGAACATCGATCATCAAAGCAGCCATCAGAGAACTTCTCAGTAGTAAGTCTTTAAGTCGTCTTTTTTCCTTTTTTTCCTTTTTATTTCCTCGCGAGTTAAGTAATCTGCAAATCATCGTCATGACTCAATCACAAATCAAAATCCTAAATCATCGACGAGGTGTTTGTAAACCGCGACTTACAAGGTTTCAAAAAGCGGTGGCAGAGTGTAAAGAATATAAACAGATTCCAGCACTCAAGGCACAGTTAAGTCGCATAATGGACACTTGGGACGACTTTGAAAGGATTCAAAAGGAAATTGAATTGGCGGAGATCGAAAGTATTGGCGAGTCATCATCGAAAGAAGAACAAGAACGGGCGGATTTCGAAACCAATTGGTACCAATGTGTAGGGGCAGCAAACGAACTTATAGAGCGTTACCAGAACTCATCCTCAAATTCCACAGCAGGACGATTAGCCGAAAATTCCTTATCACTATCTACAGCTCAAGATGTTAACGTAAGCTGCAGGTTACCGAATATTGAACTTCCTACGTTTGACGGATCTTACGACAAATGGCTTAATTTTCGTGATTCGTTTGTTTCCATTATTGACAGCAATCCAGCACTTTCGGTTATTCAGAAATTGAGTCATTTACGTTCCTGTGTTAAGGCAGAGGCTGCGGATCTCATTCATTCGTTGGAGTTATCGGAAGATAATTACCAAGTGGCATGGTCGCTTTTAAAGGAGCGTTACAATGACGAACGGGTGATTATTTTAAAACAGGTAAATGAAATCTTAACAGCACCAACAATTAAACGGCCAGACGATTCCCAACTTGGATGGCTTTCTGGAGGACGAGCGTTCACCGAGAGTTGCATCATACAACAATCTCGTTGTCATCTCAACGTAGACAATCCTAATGAAGAAATCTCCAAATTCTGGGAAATTGAAGAGGAACCTGCAATAATATTCAATTCACCAAACGAAAAGGCGTGCGTGGCACATTTTCATGAACATGTACAAAGGGATGACGCTGGGAAATACATTATGAAGCTTTCATTCAAAGAAGATGTAAAAGATCTTGGAAAATCAAATAAAACAACGCTACGTAGACTCTATTCGCTAGAAAAAAGGTTGCAGTCAAAGTCTGAAATTAAATCACGCGTGGCACTCATAAGAACGATCTCTCTACCGCGCCTTCAACTATGCGCAACTGTTGTTTTAGTTAAATCAGTTAAAGCAAGCATCAAGGCATTAGAACACCTAAATATTAACAACATTGTGTTATGGTCTGATTCAGAAATTGTACTTTGGTTAATTAATTCAGTGCCACATATTCTCAATATCTTTGTGGCAAATAGAATATCATATATTCAATCGAATACAAGCTCTCGCCAGTGGAGACATGTTCCATTTGCAGACAACCTTGCATATATTCTTTCTTGCGACCAAAACATATTGCAACTGGATTCAAGCTCTCTATGGAATCATGGACCCTCGTGGCTTTTGAAAGAAAAAGGTCAGTGGCCAAAACACCGCATTTGTCCTACTGAAATCCCTGAGAAAAAACCTGTCATCGCACTTAGTGTTACAATCTTCGGTTATTCTGTTTTAACAAATTTTTCTTCCTGGACAGAATTAGTGCGTGTTCTGTTATACTGCATGAGAATTATTCGAAACAGTAGTAAGATCGTAAAAAATGCTGGACCATTATCAGCAGAAGCATTAACTTTAGCTAAACTCATTATAGTCAAATTAATTCAAAAAGACACTTTTTCACCTGAACTTCACAGTTTAATGCAAGTTACAAACACTGAAGTAGAGGCAATACTTAACTCGCGCCCCCTTACACCCATTTCCTCTGATCCAAACGACCTTTTAGATAAACCCACCAGTCATTTCCCTATTGGCGACTTACTGACTATTCTTTCTAGTGACCAAAGTGAAGAACTGCGTGTGTGTTGTGTATATGCGCGTGTGAGTTCTTTTGAACGCTATCGGTTCAAGGGCGGCGGGATGTTAAGTGCTAATAATTATCTGTATTTGTACAATTATTTTTATTCAAAAACTTTTCCATTTAGTTGGATCTAGGGTTATTATTCACTTTATTTACATTTCAAATTTCTTTGTTCAGTTCAACTTCAAACATTGTAGGTCATAAATTCCTTTCTTTTATTATTTGGTTTTACAATATTTTGTGAATAATTTCATTGTCATACAGACAAAATGTACGTGATAAATTCAATAATTCTTGGTAGTATAAATAAGGTTTATCTGTCACTAATACCTGGCTTATTGTTAGCTCTTTGATACCTTTTTCTATATCTGGTTGTACTCAACACCCTCTCGTATATGACGGAAATTCCTATATTTATCCACCACCATAATATCTTTCATTTAGACTCCACCCCCTTTCTTAGTTGTTCTCTAGTTTTTAAGTAAATTTAATTTCGTTAGTTAGTATGTAAGAAACATGCTCATTAAACACATCAACTCAAATTCGCTACTAGTTTTATTTAAAACATTCTAGTAGAACGGGAGTTCAAAAACTCAACTTCCGAGTGGTCTCCAGATAATTTTTTATCTCACGACTGCACAAAACAAGGAATAAGAATCTAATTGTATCACAGATTGCATGGAGTCATATTTTTTAGTTCTGTTCTTTTGATGTATTTTTTTTTCTAATGCAACCTGGAAAAAATGGTAAACGATGTTTTTCGAAGAGTTCGTAGTGAGGTTGGAAATCTCATATAGATACATCGTTCACAACTATGTCCCAAATTAATTTGACATAGCAAGTTCTTTAGAATAAAATAACGGATCATTGTTGTTTAATAATTTAATTAATTTCTAAACGCTACAAAGGAAACAGAGAAAATAAAAAATACTTATGCGTGTGACTGCAGCCTCTAACCGAATGTATAAATAATCTCAACAATATTTAAAAGTAATACATGTGTGCTTTAAATAAATCTTACTTCGATCACAAAATCATATGTTAATTATTTATTTAAGGCCTAATAATCAACAGGTTATGGGCCCAGACTCACTGAGAAACAAATATTATTCGAGCCAAAGTGCAAAAAGAATAATTTAAGGAAGTAATTGTGTTGTAAGGTTATGTTCCGGCCTCGTGCAAATAAAGTGAAATTGATAATCTAAAACGTTATTGTTGAAGAAGTTCTTTGTATCAAGATGGATTCAGAACTAACGAGAATAAATAAACTACAAGGTATTGAAAACTGGAATATATGGAAATTTCAAATACAGGTATATTTAAATTCTACGGATACATGGGATGTCGTCAGCGGCGCGAATGCTTCTGGTGAGGCACCGCCTGATACGGCATCAAATCAACAAAAAGAAGAATATGAAAAATCAAAAACAAAATGGAACAGATCAGATGGAATAGCGTCACCACTCTTTCAGAGAAAACTATGATGCATATTATTAATTCGACAACTTCAAAGGACATGTGGGACAAATTAGTAGGCATTTTTGAACAAAAGTCTCAATCGGTTGTACACATTCTACAACAAAAGTGGTTTTCTTTGACTAAAGATCCCTCACATGATATGGTATCTCATATTTCAACTATAGAAGATTTAGCTCACAGGTTGAAGATATTAGGTGAAAAAATAGAAGATAAAGATGTGATGACCAAAATTTTATGGACCCTACCACCTAAGTATGATTATTTCATAAGCGCATGGGAGTCAACAACTGAGGCGGATAGAACAAAAACAAACTTATCTTCAAGGTTGGTGATTGAAGAGACACGCCAAAACAAGAGAGAAGAAGATGCTAATGCTTTAGCGTCCACTTCATATGGCAGGAACCAAAATAAGTTTTCTACACCGAATCACCAAAACCAAAATAAGGTAAAAAGGCCTGGAAACGGTCACACCTGTCATAAACCTGGTCACTGGGCTAGAGAATGTTGATTCAACCAGTCAAATGGAAATAATGCTCAGCCTTCAAATAATTCTGGACAAGCCAAAGGTGAAGGATTGATAGGTGAAGCTTTGGCTACAGTGCAAAAGTCACAAAATGCAGCAGTCGACACTTGGTTCATGGATTCAGGGGCTAGTGACCACATCACTCATCGAAGAGACTGGTTTGCTGACTATACTCCCTTAGACAAGATAATGTACATAAGAATTGGTGATAGTGAATACTTGAAAGGTATTGGACGAGGAAACATAAATATTCTAGCTTACCATGGGCAAGTATGGACTGAAAAACATATTTCAAATGTTTTATATATTCCTCAACTCAAATATAATCTATTTTCTGCTGGAGTTGCGGTGGACAAAAATTTGAAATTGGAAGCTGATAAGAGATATTGTAAATTTTTAAAAGAAACAGAAGTCATGGCTATGGGTGAGCGTTCAAATAAATTATTTGAAATGAAATTTAAATTAAACTTGGCTACTGAAGAATCAACAGAATTTATGCAAGCCTTCGTGGCTTCAACAGACACCTTAGACTCTTGGCATCAATGTATGGCTCATCAAAATTTTAAAGTCACAAAATATAAAAGTAAAAGATGATGATGGAAAATTATTTTGCGAACCGTGTGCAATTGGAAAAATCCACAGATTACCGTTTCCCAAGAGTGAAACTAAAACAAGTTGTATAGGTGAAATAGTACATGCGGATCTGTGTGGTCCTTTGAATGCAAAATCGTTGAGAGATGATCGTTACTTTTTATTAATCAAAGATGATTATTCACTTTTTCGTACAGTTTATTTTATTGCTGCAAAATCAGATACACTGAGCTGTTTATAAGACTATGTAAAGAAAACTGAGAAACATTATCCAAAAGGCACTGAAATTTTTAGGACTGACAATGGTCTTGAGTTTGTCAATCAAGAAGTTACACAGTTGTTGGAAAAATTTGGAGTTACTCATCATAGAACTGTGATATATTGTCCAGAACAAAATGGAAAAATAGAACGAGAGAACCGCACTATAGTGGAAGCCACCCGCACAATGTTGTATGCTGCAGACATGGAACACAGATTCTGGGCAGAAGGAGTGAACAATGCTGTCTATGCTTTAAATTGTGTAGGGACTAGTAGTATTTCTGGCCAGACACCTTTTGAAATTAACAAGAGGCCAAAGTTGAAAGAATTGCACATACCTATTTGGCGAAAAAGTCATTTTTCATTTACCATCTGTACAAAGATCAAACTTGAAATAAAAGGCAATGTTGGTATATTTTTGGGGTACGATGACCATATCAAAGGTTGTCGTATATGGAATTCTGAAAAGGGCAAAGTCATATAAAAAAGGCCTTTTATGCTTACCTGAAGATGATGAATTTGAAAACCCTGTAAAAAGTTAGGAATTCAACAAAATAATCAAAATGAAGAAGAAAACTTGCCCGCAGAAGATGCTCCAGTGGGAGCCAATATTAATGATTTACCTGTCTTCGAAAAACCTGTTAAAAATGTAAACCAAAGACAATTAAGAGATAGAACCACCCTGAAACCACCAAATTATTTAAATGATTACGATGTTGAAAATCTATTTATGACTATCGGAGGAGAACATTTAACTTATCAACAAGCCATACAAGGTGAAGATGCACAAGAGTGGTTAAATGCTATGCGGGATGAACTGAGGTCTCTGAAACAGAATAAAGTATGGGAATTAGTTTCACCACCTAAAGGCCCCACTATTGTGGGCAATAAATGGGTTTTCAAAGTTAAAACTGATGTCAATGGAAACTCACCTAGATACAGAGCAAGGCTGGTTGCTAAGGGTTTTACTCAAGTCGAAGGAGTTGATTTCAAAGAAACCTTCAGTCCGGTTATCAGATTTACCTCTATCCGAATGATTTTAGCAACAATGGTTCAGGAAGATTTGATACTTAAACAATTTGATTTTAAAGCTGCTTTTCTCAATGGAGATATTCAAGAAGAAGCATTTATGGACCAACCACAAGGATTTTCTGATGGTACCAATAAAGATGCAAGCTGTTGAAAAGTATTTATGGTTTACATCAGTGTTTCCCAACCTTTTTTTCCTCCCGAACCAAACGAAAGGTCCGAAAATATTTGACGAACCCCCTATGTAGTCGTTAATGACAGATAAAAAAAGCAATAAAATTTGATAGAATATATATTTTTCATATTGCAGAATAATTGATTATATTAATCGTGAAACGTTTAAATAAAACATTAATAAGACTAAAATGATGTAAATGTAGTAAACTGCCTTAATTTGATATTTATTTCCAATTCTACTGTAAAAAAAATATTACATAGAAGGGAGAACTACTGCAATGATTTTAAATATAAAGCAGAACATGATACTAATCACATTGATAAAATGTTTTAAATATAAATAAATGTTTGTAATAAAAAGAGAATAGTATTTGATTACTTGAATAAGACGAATAAATTTTAATGTATAAAATTGTTGATATATTTTGATATTGATGAAGTAATTTTGAAAAACAAATAAGGAAAAAAGAAATTAAAATATTGCAATTTGTTATAGATTTCTTAACAAACAGGCAGCGAACAATCTGTTTTACAGTAGGTGTGTTCTTTAATTTTTGTGTTTTTGTTTTGTTTTTTTTTTGCTATTATATTACTACTGCTACAATATTATTTTCGCGAACCCCCTCTGTAAACACTTCGAACCCCCAGGGGTTCGCGAACCACCGGTTGGGAATCACTGGTTTACATCAATCCTCCAGGTGCTGGAATCAAAAGTTGAAAAAGTTTCTTATTACTTATGGTTCAGAAGAATCTAAAGCAGATACTTGTGTATATTTTATGAAGAAAGATAACAAAAAACTAATAATTGGAATATATCTGGATTATGACTTGGCTGCAAGTAACAGCAATGGACTGCTGGAACATTTTCTGCTGAAACTTCAAGAAGAATTTAAAATAACTTATGGTGATGCAAATACTTATCTGGGACTGCAAATAGAAAGAAGAGTTGACGGATCCATATTTTTAAATCAATCTTCTTACCCTGAGAGGCTCATCAAACGGTTTAAGGTAGATGATGCTGATGCGGTCACTATACCTGCTGATCCTCACCATGAAATGTGTCCAGATGTACATAAAGGAGACCAATCTGCTACAACAAATGCACCTTATAGAGAGGCAATTGGCGGTCTCATATCTATCCACTGGTACAAGACCTGATATTGCATTTGCAGTCAACAAAGCAAGCAGGTACATGGAAAATCCAAGAAAACTTCATTGGAATGCCGTGAAGAGAATTTTGAAATATCTCAAGGGTACAACTAACTTTGGCTTGATATTTCAAAAGAACAATCATTTATTTTTAGATGCTTATTGTGATTCTCACTTTGCTGGTGAACTTGAGAGCAGACGCTCAACTACTGGATATGTTATCAAGTGGTGTAATTGTGTAATTAGTTGGTGTACACAAAGACAAGCATCGGTCACTGATTCCACTACTTATGCTGAATATGTTGCAGCATGCCAAACAATAAAAGAAGTAGTATGGTTACAAAAGCTGGTTAAAGATTTTTATAACCTGAACTCGTTTAACACCACACTTCTATTAGATAATAAGAGTGCACTGGACTTGGTCAAAAATCCAGTTTTCCACAAGAGAACAAAACATATTGAGGTCCAGTACCATAACATAAGAGAAAAATATGAAGAAAAACTTTTTGAACTACAATACATCAACACTCTGGAGCAGACTGCAGACATACTGACAACAAAACCTTTGGCAAGAGATATTTTTGAAACGCACCGTGATGAAATCTGTAGCAACTGTGAATGATTTTTTTTCAATAAAATAGTGGGTGTTGAAAATATTTTCTTGAATGGAAATTGGTTGAAAAATTTGTAACAGCCGTACCAACTACTGAATGTAAAGTAGGTTGGTTGTCTGCTTTAGATTAATGGATATATATATCTTTCGACATAGGCGAATGCGTTTTTTATACAAATGAGTAATACATGTGAGCTTTAAATAAATCTTACTTCGATCACAAAATCATATGTTAACTATTTATTTAAGGTCTAATAATCAATCAATAATTATTGAAAGAGTAAATAGAACTTTAAAAAATATCATGTGGAAACGTTTCAGTTTAAACGGAAATTGCAAATGGATAAGCATATTAGCTGGTGTAGTTAGTCAGTACAATAATACAAAACACAGAACAATAGGAATGAAACCTCAAAATGTCACTAAAATACATGAGAAACTTATGTTATCAACTGCTTACAATCACATAAAATTAACCAGTATAAATTCCATTTTTAAAGTAGGTGNATCTTACTTTGATCACAAAATCATATGTTAATTATTTATTTAAGACCTAATAATCAACAGCAACCAATAATGCCAGACGTTATTTTGTACTTCACCGAAATTTCCGATGGTAGCCATAAATCCCGGTTGGTCCTTTATGATAGAGCGGTATGTGGTGAAAGCAATCTTTAAAATGAATAACTGCAAATATGGTTACGGAGACCGAAGTAACAGTCACTAGAATCTGACAGTATTCTCAGTCCTAGTTTATGATATCTAGGATATAACTTCTTTTGTTTAAAGACATCTTATCTTTGGATTGGTTTATTTCTACTTCTAAATAGGACTTTGCCAATCTTAGATCTTTAATATCAAACTTGGCTGTAAGATCTCTGAACTTCTTCTTTCCAAGTTCTATTTCTAAATACAATAAGGACATCATCTATAGCCCAAAAGGTTTGTGGAAGTTCGGATTGAAGTAACAGACACCTTTCCATCTCAAGAATGGTGCGATTAAAACGCTCTGCAACTCCATTTTGTTGTGGAGTATGTGGAACCGTAAGTCGACGTTGCAAACCATGTCTTTTAAGTAGCCTATCAAATTCAGTGCTACGGTATTCCTTGCCGTTGACTGACTGGAGACATTTTATACTTTTTCGAGTCTGATTCTTCATATAATTCTTGTATTGCTCGAATGCTATATTACTCCATTATTTCTGCCTAGAAGGTATATTTCTGACCATTTAGAAGCATCATCTATGAAAGAGGCAAAATATTTAGCCTTATTCAGGGATTGCAGTTAAGTTTTACCAACAACATCTGAATGTACAATCCTCAACAGCTCACTGCACGATGATTAACTCCTCGTATAAGGTAAACTAGTCATCTTTCCTCTAATGCATACATCACACTCAGGTACTTCAACTTTACCAGCATCTAGACCCATGGTACATTTAATAATTTTGACCACATCCTTAATATTTAAATGGTCTAGCTTCTCGTGCCATTCCTGTAGATCATCTTGGCTGACATGAGCGGATACCTTGGCAAACTGGGTACTTTATGAAAGGAAGTAATGATTATTCTTTCTAATTGCACTGAGTCTTACTCTACCTTCTTGGTCCATTATTTTTTCTGAATCTTTGGTAAAAGTTACACTATGACCACTAGCAGTAATTTTTGCAACTGATACTAAGTTTGACCTTAAATCAGAACGAATAATGTGTCTTTTAATGTCTAAATTTTTCTCGGTCATTACACAAGTGTCTAGTACAACCACTATCTAAAATCCAAGGTTCATCTGATAGTGACTTACATTTTCTGTTGTTTTGAGAAACAGCTCCAAAACATATGATTCATCCGCTGCATAACTCTTGGGACGTCTATTTGAATTGTTACCCTTTACCTGTTCTTTACACTCAGGTGATTTGTGACCATACGCTCCACAATTTTAACAGATTATCCTACTTTGCTCTTCTGTCTTATTACTATTCTTATTACTATTATGGTGTAAATAAATAGAATAATCATCTAAGTTTAGTAATAATTTAATAGTGTTCAAGTTCAATAATAATTAGTGTAAATAAATAGTTTTCGTCTTAGAAGTTAAATTTTGTTAAACCCACGAACATTACAACTGATGTCAGGTGTGGGGTTGAGTAAAAGACATTACAATGGCAAAGAAGTTGTACGAATTAAAAGTAGCTGAGTTAAGAAGAGAATTGGAAGAACGGGATGATGCAACAAGCGGTAATAAAGCGGAACTTCAGTGGCGGCCCGCGGAGGCGTTGAAAAAGGATGGCCATGATCCTAAAACGTTCCTTTTCGAAGACGAATTGTCGCAAATGATGAAAAGTTTGGAAAGCAAATTAGAAGAAAACAGTTAAAAGTTTAGAAAAATTGGAAAAAAAATGGTAAAAGTTTGGAAAAAAATGGGAAGAAAAATTGAAAGAAAACTGTAAAAGTTAGTTAAAAGTTAAAAATAAATTGGAAGAAAATAGCAAACGTTGGAAACGTGAATTGGAAGTAAATAGTAAAAGTTTGGAAAATAAATTAGAAGAAAACAGCAAAAGTTAGGGAAATAAATTGGAAGAAAATAGCAAACGTTGGAAACGGGAATTGGAAGTAAGTAGTAAAAGTTTGGAAAATAAATTAGAAGATTAGTCCAGAATCGCAACACCAAGACTCTGTTTTTGGTCGACACTGGCGCCGATCTGTGCGTTTTTCCGCGTTCATTCATTCGACAGCCATGTGAAAGGAGCAGCTACGAACTTTTCGCGGCTAACGGGACGTCCATCAGTACATACGGCACAACAACCAGGATCCTCAACCTAGGACTCCGGAGGGACTTCACATGGAAGATCGTCGTGGCAGACGTGAGCAGATCGATGCATCGACTTTCTGGCGCATTTTAACTTAATGGTAGACGCCAAAAATCGAAGATTGATCCACGCCACGACAAAAATTACAACGGTGGGACAAACAGCAAACTCCAACGTTCCGACGGTCAAAATCATAACAGGGTCTTTACCATATTTAGACCTACTAGCAAACTTTCCGGATATCGTGCGTCCGGATGGAACTGGGACTGTAAAGCATAAGACGGAACACCACATCCAGACTACTCCTGAACCACCCGTGACTCACAAACCCCGAAGATTGGCCCCAGACCGTCTACGAGCAGCGAAGCGTGAGTTCGACGCTATGCTTAAGTTAGGGACCGTCAGACCATCCCAGAGCTGTTGGTCGCCTCCCCTCCATAAGGTCCCCTAGGAAGGTGATGAGTGGCGTCCCTGCGGCGATTATCGAGGCCTCAGTGCGCGGACCGTACCTGATCGATATCCTGCCCGCCACATACACGATTTCTTCGTTGACGACATTGGTGGGAAACACCGTGTTTTCGACAATCGATTTGGTAAAGGCGTATCTCCAAATCCCGTCGCCGCAGCGGACATCTGCAAAACAGCCATCGCGACTCCTTTTGGACTCTACGAGTTTCCCTTTCTGTCGTTCGGTCCACAAAACGCGGCGCAGACATTCCAGCGCTTCATCGACGAAGTGCTACGTGACCTGGATTTCTGCTACGCGTATATCGACGACATACTGGTAGCATCGTCCACACCTGAGGACTATTTGGTCCACCTTGAAGTCCTGTTTCGCCGCCTCCAAGACTACGGCGTGGTCATTAACCCGGCGAAATGTAAATTTGGGGAAACCTCAGTAAAATTTCTGGGATACCTTGTTGATAGCAAGGGTACAGCACCACTCCCGGAACGAGTCAACGCCATAGCATCGCTTGCGTAGCCAACTTCAGTCAAGGATCTCCGTCAATTCCTGGGAATGGTAAATTTCTACAGGAGATTCATCCCCAAGGCTGCAAGTCTCCAGGCGCTCCTCAACGAGCTCCTGAAAGGTGACGTCAAGGGCAAGACTGGTATGGACACCAGAAGCGAAAACCGCCTTCGAAGCTACCAAGGATGGTTTGGCAACCGCCGCACTCCTGGCACATCCGGTATCCGATGCGCCACTGGCGATTTTCTGTGACGCGTCGAATTTTGCCATAGGAGCGGTACTGCAACAGTTCGTCAACGGATCCTGGCAGCCGTTATCCTTCTTTTCCAGAAAGCTTAAGTCAGCATAGAAGAAGTACGCCGCGTACGACAGGGAACTCCTGGCTATTTACGACGCCGTAAAATATTTCCGCCACATGGTGGAAGCCAGGACATTCACAATCTACACTGACCATAAGCCGATAACCTACGCTTTTGATAAGAAGGATAGCATATGCACCCCGAGACAATTTCGCTACCTTGACTTTATTGGGAAATTTTCTACGGACATCCGCCACCTTCCGGGAGAGGACAACGTGGTCGCCGACACTCTTTCAAGGATTGAAGAGGTCACTGTAGCCTTCGACATGGAGGAACTAGCCGCTGCACAACGTGCGGACAAGGAGGTAGCAGCGTTGGAGAAAAACAACAACTCTAACCTGCAGCTCAAGCTCATAAAAATTCCTGCTACGAACATCTCACTGGTCTCGATCTCCACGGCGCGCCCCTTCATTCCCCCGCCAATTCCGTCGAACAGTGTTCGATAAAATTCATAGTTTGTCGCACCCAGGGGCCAATGCATCTGCCAAACTGGTATCCAACCGTTACGTTTGGCCATTCATGAAGAAGGAATGTCGGGAGATGGTGAAAAACTGTCTGGATTGCCAAAAGTCCAAGATAACGCGCCACGTGTCAACAGTACCAGGGACCTTCACACCGCCTTCCAACCGATTCGAGAACGTCCATGTCGACATTGTAGTAATGCCTTACTGCGAAGGCTACCGCTACCTGTTGACATGCGTGGATCGATTCTCCCGCTGGCCAGAGGCTATTCCGATGGAAGATTAAGAGGCCGCTACAATTGCCCGTAATTTTTATGCACACTGGATAGCTCGTTTTGGGACTCCGCTACGCATTACGACGGACCAAGGAAGCAAATTGAGTCGCACCTGTTTAGGGAATTGAACGCTCTAACAGGTACGACCCATTTAAGAACAACGGTCTACCATCCAGAATCGAATGGGATAGTTGAAAGGCTTCACCGTCAGTTGAAGGCAGCAATCAAGTGCCACCGCACCGCTAAGTGGACCGAAACTCTTTCAACCGTCATGCTAGGGATTCGATCAGCCTGGAAGGACGATCTGCAATCCACCGCCGCAGAAATGGTATACGGCGAGCCCCTACGCCTTTCAGGGGAATTCCTAGCTAAAACAACGCTCGAAACCAGCACGACATCGGTGTTTGTACAACAACTGCGGCAACATGTACGACAATTACAACCCGTACACGGCAAGAGGACACCGTTCATCTTCAAGGACCTCGCAACCACAAGCCAGGTGTTTGTGTGCCATGACGGACCAAAAGGATCACTCCAGCAACCGTACGATGGTCCATTCAAGGTTGTATCACGAACGGAAAAGACGTTCGTGGTATGTATTCGCGGGAAGAACGTCAAAATAGCTATAAACTGTCAGAAACCTGCGTACGTTGTTGCCGACCTGGAAGATTACAATACCTACGACGAGAGGACCATCGAGATCTAACAAACTCCGATCATTCAACAGCATCCAACGACCTTACCGCCACCCGTACCGGAAGTACCACCACCAACGGAACTGTCAGTCCAACAATCGCAGATGTCACCGCCACAAAGAACAACGCGATCAGGACGTCGTGTCCGATTCCCAGATCGCATACAAGTCGGGTTCTCGTGACTTTATCACTGGCAGGAGGGTACTGTGGCGAAATAACTCTTATTGTTTTTTTGTGTGTAAATGTTTTTTCTAATTTTATTTCATTTCAAATATTATTTCTCTTCAAATATTATTTCAATTCTTTTCAACTTCTTATCTTGTAAATACTTTGGTGTCCTTTCAATCTAAACTCTATTGTTCTTTCAATCACTTTTACCAGGAAATCCAACTTCAACCATACCTGCATGCACTCCCATACTAATATCTGGTTTTACCTTTAATTGCTTTCTCTTGAATTCTGTACTATCTAATTCTGCGTATTCCTATAAACTAGTGTCTTCACCCTCTCACTACTTTTCCTTCTAAAACATTCTACCAAATCTACTAACAACTCTATCCTATAAATACTCCCAAATTTCATATCTCAAGGCAGTCTCTCGTCTACCGCCTCTACTACCATTTGTAAGTGTTTCTGCTTTTATCTGTATTTGTTTTGTTACTTGTGTTTCCGTTTTGTTCTTGTGGTATATAAATTGTTATTCGTTATTGTTAGTGTTTTCTTGGTATTTAAATAATTTAACACCAAAAGACACTAAAATGGAAAGACAAAACCAATCGAAGGGGATGTTGGCGCATCTAGTACACTCAACGAAGCCAGCCAAATCAGCCAAGGAAGCGGTATATAGTCCAGAACACGAGTAAAAACACCAACGTTTAACGGAAAGTCCACATGGACCACATACCACAAGCAATTCGAGGCGGCTGCTAAGGCGAATAACTGGGCGCCTGAAGAAAAAGCCACTGCGTTGACCGTTGCGCTTCATGGACATACATGTGACATTTTCAACACCCTTTTCCAGGAAGAATTGGCGGATTATGAACAGTTGGTAAAATTGTTAGAGCTGCGCTACGGCGAGGTTCATTTAACAGCGGTGTACCACATCTAACTAAAAACCCGTCAGCAGAAGCCAACAGAATTCCTACAAGAATTCGAGGCCAATATTGCGAGACTGTCTCGACTGGCCTATCCTAATATTCCAGAAGAATTGATGGAAAGGTTGACAGTGGAGGCATTACTGATGGACTTCGGGACAGTCACACTTAACAACGAATACGCCTTGACCGACCTTAGACGCTAGCTGATGCATTGGCTTGTGCATTGGAGTGTGAAACTGTTAAACGGGCCTATAGCAAACAGGGAAGGATTCGGCTACTGCGTGAAGAAACGGATTCGTCAGAATCTCTAGAAGAAACCGTCTGTCGAATAATTTCCAAGTTCAATAAAGAAACTCGAAAGCTAAGATGTTGGAATTGCGGCGAACTAGGTCACACGAGGAGGCAGTGTAGGAAAAGTACTACTTCCTCAAGTATTCGACGTCAACAGCAGGTAAATTCTGAAACAGTAACTGTTGAAATAAGTGGAGTGATTGACAGATATTGTAGGAATCTAACCAGTGAGCAGAAATGCAAAGTGCAACATGTCTTTGAGACCGACAAGAATAATAGGGGAAGGACCAATATCGTAAAACACATGATCAATACCGGTAATGCGCACCCTATTCGTCAAAGACCTAGACGATTGCCCCTGACCAAGAAGAAAGAAGCAGAGCGAATAATCCACAAAATGCAGGAGACCGGCATAACAGAACCATCCTCAAGTCTATGGACATCACCGGTAGTGTTGGTAAAGAAGAAGGATGGGACAACCCGTTTTTATGTGGATTACCGACAGTTCAACAACGTAACCAAGAAAGACAGTTATCCACTACCACGGATTGATGACACCTTGGATATGCTTTCTGGCTCGAAAATGTTTTCTACACTCGATTTGACGAACGGATACTGGCAAGTGACTTTATATGCTGCCGACAAGGAAAAGACCGCATTCTCGTTCGGCACGGGCCTATGACAGTTTACAGTTATGCCTTTCGGGTTATGCAATGCTCCGGCGACGTTCGAAAGGTTGATGGAGAAAATCTTGAGTGATCAAATTGGAAAGACCTGCTTGGTATCCTTGGATGATATCATAGTGATTGGAAGCATCTTTAATGAACACCTGCAGAATTTGCAAGCGGTATTCCAGCGGTTACGTGAGGCCATTTTGAAACTCAGTCCGAAAAAGTGCCACTTTTTCCGCGAAGAGGTTTCTTACTTGGGGCATGTAGCAGCGAAGGGCGTGGCCGTGGATCCAGAGAAGATAAAGGCCGTGAATGAATGGCCAGTGCCTGAAAATGTGCACGACATAAGATGCTTTTTGGGATTGTGCAATTATTATCGTCGCTATGTTTGTGGATTCGTCAATATTGTCAAACGGCATTTGAGACTTTGAAGCAGGCTTTAATCACAGCTCCCGTCCTGGTATATCCTCGGCCCAATGGAATGTTCATTTTGGAGACCGACGCAAGCAATGTGGGAATGGGAGCCGTTATTTCGCAGGTACAAGATTGCCAAGAGAAGGTAATCGGCTATTTTAGCAAGACCTTATCAAAAGCCGAAAGAAACTGCTGTGTCACTAGGCGAGAGATGGGCTGTAGTCAAAGGTGTAGAACATTTTTATAAATACCTGTATGGGTGAAAATTACCTTACGCACCCACCATGCAGATCTAAAGTGGCTTCTGAATCTCAAGAATCCGGAGGGCCAGGTATCTCGATGGATTGAGAAGCTACAGGAATATAATTTTGATGTAGAGCACTGGCTTGGAACCGCACACAAGAATGTCGATGCTCTTTTCAGAAGATCTTGTCAAACAGACTGCAAGCAGTGTGATCGAATGGAAAAGAATGAAGAGGCAATTCGACGCGTCACGGTAATCGATGACGAGTGGTTACCTGAAAATATAAAACACGACCAAGAAAATGACCCGGACTTGCACAAGGTGATGGAATGGGAAAGAGACGGAAAACGACCAATGTGGCAGCAAATTTCTTCCTGTACCAAAGTACTACAATCGTTATGGGCTCAGTGGGACTCAATGGTTTTGGAGGATGGCGTCTTGAAGCGTCTTGTTGAAAGTCCTGATGGAGAGGAAAATAGGAAGCAACTGGTTATTCCTCAAAACAAGGTTAAAGAGGTGTTGCAGTATCTTCATGATGGATCATCTGGTGGCCATTTTGGAGAGAATAAGACGCTTGGGAAAGTTCGAGAGCGATTTTTTTGGGTTAACTGTAAGGATGATGTGAAGAATTGGTGTAAGAAGTGTACCACCTGTGCCGCGAGTAATGGAACAGAAAAGGCCAAGGGCGCCAATGCATCAATACAATGTTGGTGGCCCCTTCGAAAGAATCGCAATCGACGTGGCGGGTCCATTCCCAGAGTCAGAGAAAGGTAACAAGTACATCGTGGTCGTTATGGACTATTTTACCAACATCCTTAAGGAGGGGGCAGTGTAGCGAGCACGAGCGTGTTTGTGTGCGATCGGGCATACGTATGTGTGAGCGGCTTATGGCGCCTTTCTTCATGTGCGCCGTATTTGTAAATGTGTGTGTCGTACCTGCGTTCTGGGAAAGCAATTAAACAGCTCAAAGAAAAAGAAATTTTTCCGAACGGTTCGAGAAGGTTCCCGAACGGAAACAAAGAGTATTTAAATGAAGAGACGATCGCCGAGAGTAGAATAGAAATAAATTGACCGTTGCAGAAGTGAATCAAGAAATAAATAGCACAGTGAATAGCGACAGTAGTAACAGTAGTGTAAATAAATAGAATAATTAAGTAATAATTTAATAGTGTTTTTAAGTTCAATAATAATTAGTGTAAATAAATAGTTTTCGTCTTAGAAGTTAAATTTTGTTAAACCCACGAACATTACAATACTCTAATCAATCATCCTAATTAGCGTGACGTGCGTATTTGGCGGAAAGATTTGAATCTAACACTTAAACTATACAATTGTCTTCGATTGGCGAAGGAGCGAGTTGCTTCACACTTCTTTTCACTGTGCTTGTCGACGTTTTCATCTAAACCGTCCGAATAATTCCATCTGTACTGGGATACGTCTTCACCACCCTTCCAACATTCCATCGCATGGATGGAAAATTTAGCCAAAATCACTAATTAAAACAATCGTACTGGTTTTGATGGAGTTTTTACTGTTCGACCATTTGTAGCGAATGTTTAGTTCGTTCAAGTACTCTTTGTGCCAACGATTCCAAAAATCCTGACGTACTTTCTGAGTATGCTTCCATCTCGATAAATGATTTGTTGGTATGGTTGAATAATCGCCTTCTGGCAGCTCTCGTTAATGTGGCACTGATAAGAATGAAAATGAAGGATGAGGAAAAGAAGGTCATTAGAATCATTGGATATGGGACAAAGGAGACGAGAATTGAGAATGACTTCGATGTCGACAGTAAAAGTGTTAAATTCTTCGAATGTAAAGATAGGGCCAGTAACGACGCGTTTAAAATGGTGTTTGAACATCTTCACTGTAGACTTCCACAAACTGCCAAAATGTGGGAGGTATGAAATTCCAATTAATGCCTTGATCACTAAGAAAATCTGACGTTAATTTTTGTTGTCGGAATAGAAAGAGGCTTTTTGAATACCAGTGTGAAAATTATTGGTGTGATATTCTCGAATTATGAGATTTGTTATGTGATGCAACTGTGGTAACAGTATTGGGTGCTGCTGCGCATATGAAGTGATTGAATTTTTTAGGCGACCTCCTACACGCATTAAACCATCATGGTCAATACACGGGTTAAGGGTCAGCAATCGTTTGTGGCCTAACTTTTCAATTTTCTTTTGAGTGATTTCATGCACTCTATCGCTTGATAACGAAGTTTGGACTAGCTTGAGTATTACTTTTTAGGCATAACATTGTTCTTCAGGTCTTATACTGCTGCAATGATTGGTTTTAGGTCTCGTGCGCAAACAATAGGCCATAACTCGTTTTAAGGCCACAATTCTTCCCCTTTCTTTAACAAACGGGGCAACCGTATCTTGGTTTTTGTAGGTACAGGTCTTCCAATTCATTTGATAATTCAATTTATCCAATAAAAAAAGGAGCCAGTGTTGGTCCGGAGGCTAGAAGCAAATCTATGGGAACTGGTTTATAGAACTCTGGGTCTGCTAATTGGATATACCGCGGAATAGGGATATCTTATCGCTGTAGCAGTTCAGTGAGAGTGCAATTTGTGATAGCCGGTACCGTTAAAAAATATAAAATTTTTCGATAATTGCTGAATCGGGATTGTAGAGTAACAGTGACATAATATTTCTGTTGCTGTCATCAATTGGTTAAGGGCACCTATGTAAACGCAGCATTTTTTCATAGGCAAATTTAACCATTTCGCTAAGCTCTCAGTTATAAAATTCTCAGTAAATCGACAATTGCGCTTGTCATAGCTAATTTGACATCACATTCGTCGTTAGAGAAACGGAAGGCTGCTTATTTGCTGCAGATACAACTAGTCATTCGTGCAATAATATATTATGCGGCTAATTATACGCACAACATTTTGTGTACATACAGGCCTTGGCATCGTGTTTCTTCAGACAGTTTTTACACAATGACGCTTGTTGTATTACTTTCGCGCGTTTGGGTAGACGGCACCGCCGACGTTATTTCCACCTCCGCCACCTACGACGCGTCGCGTCCTCGACACCACCGACACAGGAAATTTGACCACCCGGGTTTGGACGAATTGTTTGGAATATTGGAGGCGAATTACACCGCTGTCTATATACTTCTGGTAACCCCCGTGCACCGCCGCCCAACGCACGTTCGGAAGTTGTTCCGCCACCTTTTCGGCTCCGACTCCGAGTAACTTTACAAAATTTGGGACACGAGTGTAAGTATTAGTAACTAAAGTTTCCAGGTGAGACGTTATTAGTGTTTTATTTTAGTTTTTAGATTTTAATTTTAGCGGTACCATTTACGTTTCGTTCTTGTTGTAGATAATATTTAATAGTCATTTCGTTCCTGTTGTACATAATATTTAATAGTCAAATATTCCGCTATGTTGTGGTTTTTTTGTATAATATGTAAATAAATATGTAAAAAGAATCTGCAGTGTTGTTTGTATTAAGTGCTATCCGTTATATC
The DNA here is from genome assembly GCF_000699045.2 of Agrilus planipennis. NCBI lineage: Eukaryota > Metazoa > Arthropoda > Insecta > Coleoptera > Buprestidae > Agrilus > Agrilus planipennis. The sequence goes on along the minus strand of NW_020439204.1, from coordinate 110,470 downwards.
GCCTATATTACATTCTACGGAATCTGTTCCAACTATACGACATTCATTAAGAAGTGCTAACTTTTCGTAATAGTATGCTGTATACAATTCTTCCGTTCGATTAGTTCCCTCAATCATTGTTACGAGGTTTTTATGAAAATATCGTTTTGGGGGAAAAGCACGGACCAGTTTCTCCTTCCATTGGTCCCAGGTTAAATTAATTGTTGGAAAACTATCGTATCATACTTTGTAAAATCTGCATAACATCGATATGCCGTTATATACGGTAACTTTATCATTCCAGTTGTATTAACGTCTCAACTCATCTATTCGGTGACACCAATCGGTTATGGTCATTTTAGAGTTCTCCGGATCAAACGATGCTACAATGTTGCTCTGCAGAGAAAATATTTTCAGCCCTTGCAGTTCTTGCTGCTGATGTAGTTGTGTAAAATTAGCTTGTATTTCGACTAGTCGTGCCATACAACATTACATAAATTTGTAATTTGACTTGTTTCAGAACCTAAAGTCGACTCCCTCATACCGACAGATTCGAAGCTGAGTTTATTTCATCCTCCGACGAAGAGCTGGATTCTGTCTTTTTCATTTATTATTATTATTGTATTTTCATCCATTATTACTATAAAGTTGCGGAATAGCTAAAACTTACAACGTTGATAATATAAAATAAAGCGGTTGAAACAAAACTCATTTATTTCCATAAAATAAATCTACCTATTCATGCTAGGCTTAGTCAAGTGAAATCAATAACACAAAAAAACAGATAAAATTAACTAAAATAAGATTTACTAGCTAGCGTTCATATTATTAGCTTGGCCTCTTTGTATACGATTCATAAATAAAGATTATAAGCAATTAATTATCGATGACGGACAGAATGCGTGACCCTGAATGTAAAATTAGGATTTACTATGCATTCAATAAGCCACTTTAACTTACGTGGGTCATCGCATAGCAGTCCGTTAGCAGGCAGACACATCGCAAAAACATGAAACAAATACTGAAGTTAAGAGGGTAAATAGTAACTCCCCATTCAGACCTTTAATAAAAAGCCCATATTTCCTTTTTTTTGTTTAGTTTATCCTCGAGGAGAGGAAATCCTCAAAAGACCCCCCTAAAGGAGGGTAGTGTCGGATTAGCCGAAGTACCCATCGACTAAAACTCCTCCTCAAGTAGGGATGTCAACCCAAAAGTTGTGACTCCCAGGGGAGGATTGTTGGGAAGATTGGGGAAGGGAAAAGGGAACATTGGAGAGGGGTGTTTGGGGGATGGTGTGCGTGTAAATAGGTATCCCATTACAAAAGTAGGGTGGGTACTCGCGCTAAAAAGCGAAATTAGAAATGAGTAAAAGTGAGCAGTTCAGTAAAGGAGGTGGCAGGGCCTTCTGAAACGGTCGTTTGGTTTAGGGGCGAAGTCGGAAAGTGTCGAGGTAGACGGGTTTGGGCGGCCTCACACTAAGGCCTTAAGATTTGCTGCGAATTTGGTTGCAGTTTCGAGTAGAGAAGGTAGACCAGTTTCTTTCAGAATTTGGGTATTTCTGATGAACAATGGGTAGTTGAGTGCGGAGCAAAGAATCCTCATGTAAGTGTCTTGAAGAATTTGAAGACGTCGGGGATGGGTGCAGCCCTAAATGGGGATTGCGTAGGAACAAATGCTCCTAATGATTGCGTTAAACACACGGATTTTTGTTTGTTGAGAGATGGTGTTATTTCGGGAGAAAGGTTTAAGTGCAATAAATGCACCCATAGCCTTGTTACGGGTAACAGTGATGTGATGTTGCCAATTTAGGGATCTGTCGAAGACGACGCCTAGGTAGGTGACGGAGCTGCTCCATTTGATGGAGCGATTGTTGACAATGATGGAGGAAGGTTTTCGGAGCCTACGTGAGAAGAAAATTTCTTCCGATTTGGTCTCGTTAATGGAAAGTTTCCATTTCCGATACCAGTTTAGGAGCACGGGTAGAAACTTATTAATTCTCGCTGTGTTTTGTAGAATGGTTTTGGAAGAGTTTATGAGGGTAATGTCGTCAGCCTACAGTAGCAGTTAGAATAGAAATGTTGGAGAGCACGTCTGCGCAAAATAGGTTAAACAGACTATAAGATAATTTGGAGCCTTGTGAAACACCGGCTGATAACCCCAACTAGAAAATGTGGGATGTTAAGGGCGATGAGTTTGGAGATAAGGCTTTCGTGCCAGACCCGGTCGAAGGCTTGCTGGACGTCAAGAAGTAGCATGGAGGTGTGACGCCGCTTGTTAAGGTTGTCGGAAATGTATTCAGATATGCGAAGAAGTTGGTGGCTGGTGCCGTGATGCCTGCGGAAACCGTGTTGAAAATCGGGGAGAAGGTTGTTTTGCTCCACGTGGTCTAAGAGCCGAATGCGAAGGATTGATTCAACTACTTTGCTCCACGAACTCAACAGGCTGGTGGGCCTGTAGCTTGAGGGAGAGCTGAGGGGCTTCCTTTTTTGGGGAGACAGATGACAGTGGCTTCTTTCCATATCAAAGGAAAATAGTGGAACCGCATGATGGCGTTTGTGATTTTGCACATTGCGGTTATGTGCTTTGGTGGCTGGACTTTAATTCTGTCAGCACCAGGGCCTTTCTCTTTTTCGAGATCGGATGTTGAGGAAGATTTAACGCGGGGACGTGTGTGTGAAGTCGCAAACAGTGGAGATGAAGTTTTAAAAAATGGCTTTGATTTGCTCGTAAACTTCGGTAAAAACCACAGGGCTGGGTAGTGGACAGCACTGGAGGCAGAGAGGGTCTGCGAAGATTGCAGCTTTTTCCTCATCTGAAGTGTACAGGGCGTCATTTTGTTTTAATAATGGTTAGCTCTGTTTCGGAGAGAACAGATCACGTTTCAAGTGCTTTTAGGGTGTATTTCTGCATGAGCGATGTATTCGTCAAACGAGGCGCTGCGGAATTCCATGAGGCGAGTTTTCTCTGGAGGGCGGTGCGGTGCGGAGATTGCGGTGTTTTTGCCACATGTGGCGGGTTCTGTTTTTCCTCTTAAGGAGGGCAAAAATTCTGCGGGATGGATTTTGCCTTTGGTGGGCGTGGTGCGGGAAGTAGCGGAGAGCTCGATTGCGCTGGCAATCTCGTTTGAAAGGAGATTCACAGCTTCGTCATGTTCCGCTATTGTGCGAATTGGAGTGAAGATGTTTCGAGGGTGTAACGAAGGTGTAACCAGTCTAGTGAAGTGGTTGAGTTTGGGGGGTTGTTGATTGGGCGGCCCACATCTATTAAGGCAGAAAGTGGTCCGAGCATAGTGCGTCAAGGACGATAGGATCGGCGGAAAGTGTCATTTTTTGTGACAAAAATGTCAAGGATGTCAGGGAATTGATTATGGGGGGCAGGGAGGAACGTGGGATCAGGGGGTTCTTCAACTGTGAATTGAAGTCAATTCCCATTTTTCTATATCATATTCTTTAGAAATTTACGTTCCTACCTGAAACAAGTAGAGTCTCCTTTGGACTTCTAAGTAAACTATTTTGTAGTCGTTTCGTCAACTAGTGCGGTTGATATCCTCAGTGGTAGTGCTGCGTTAATAACGTGAACGTAGTGTAAAGTTCGTGGGTTTAACAAAATTAACTTTTAAGACTGATAACGACAAAATTATTTATTTACAGTAATTATTAATATATCACTATTCAGTGGCGAATCGATAAGCCGTTCACACACACGTGTGTTCGATCGCACACAAACACACTCGTGCACGCTACAGTAGATTATATCTCAAAGTCTCGACAGCGACTGGGCCCCCTTCGAGATATAATCTACGTTCACGTTGTCAACGCTGCACTACCACTGAGGATGTCAGCCGCAATAGCTGACGAAACGTCTGGACAGAATAGTTCACTTAGACCACGGCCCTATAGCCCGAATCTTCATTCTACTATGGATTCCGGCCGTGTAAGCCTTTGTTCTTATATTGTTTCACAGTAGATAAAAGGAACAGTTTCGACGTAAGTTATTGGAAATGAAAATAGAGATCTTTAATAAGTGAGAAAAAGGACAGAAAAGAAGTAAAAGTTAGAAAGCGAAATTCCAGAAATATACATGACAGAATTAGATATAGAAGATAAAATTATACATAAAAAGACAAATAGATTCGGAAAACAGAAAAGTATAGGTACAATAAATTAGATGTGGAATATAAAAATACAAAATTTACAGAAGCACAAAATATATAAGACTGACATATAAGACGAAATCGGAAACTTTTTTGCAAACTAGTGTAAAATAGTCAAACTGTTATTAATAAATAAACATATTTAATATTTAATTCTCAAGTAATAAAAACGGGATATTCTGCTATTTACCTTTATATATATTTTATTTTATAGAACGGTATCTAGGTAGCTAGGTATGACAACTTGACAAGAATTATCATTACTGCATTCCTTAACAATTTTTTTTAACAAATATTATTACCAGAATTACTACGTGCATTATCAAACAAAACAAATTATTCAACTTAAAATTAATAATAACTTAATTATAGCATTTAATATTTTATGTTTATGAGATGTTTTTACAATACATTTTGTTGTTGAACAACAACCAAATCTAATTTTATATTTGTCACAGTGAATTATTTTGCGTTGTTTTTCTGTATAACTTAATGATTTTATCATATTTTTTAATTGGTTCATTATTATCTGCTGTCTGAGTATTAATGCATATAAAAATTAAAATTTAAAATAAACAGTGATACCTATGCGAAAAAGTTAAATATAGAAACATGTTCTAATTTTTGTTTACAAGAAATAAAGTCATTACGTTTCCTTTTATATACCTACCTCCATACCAAACAACGAACAAAAATAAATACCTACTGATGACCCCTTCTTTTCTATTTTTAACTTCATATAAAAATTCGTTTTAATCTCAGAATGTTTTCAAAAAATAAAATCTATTTAGATATTTAACGCGAAAAAAACAATTTTCGCTATTTAATGTACGCATTACAGAATTATGCATGCTTATTCGAATTTTTGTGCAGTTTTTCCAATTAGCTAACATACCAGCTGAGAATTCTTCTTCTCATTGTTCACTGGCTTGACTGGCTATTTTCCTATTTTCTTACGCCTGCAAGATTTAAAATATTAAGCAGATCAGGCGCATACTCGTTCCAAATTCCAAAATACATGGCAAATACGTCAATTGTCAAGGTGACCTTGTGCTTAGTTGGAAATCTGTTATCCCTCCTATCAGTCAGTGTGTATTGGCATGGCATCGTCGTGTGATGTAAATCGTGTCTTAAATTAAGCTTTTTTGTATCTTATAGCTACAGTATAGTAAGTTAAGTTAAGCAGAGTAGGTAACCGTTGTCAGTCAAATTTTGTGCTATAGTTAAAGACTTCACGATCATCACGAAAGAGTTTCTATAAAGATACCGAACGTTCCAAAATGGCAACTCAAAAGTCCGATCAAGAAAAAAGAAAACAGATCAGCGTCAGGCACATTGCCGAGGTTGAAGACGTTTCGGCTATTAAAAAAAACTTCAACCGGCATGTTCACTACACTCTTGTTAAAGATAGGAATGTTGCCACCCCTAGAGACTATTACTTTGCCCTTGCCCATACTGTCAGAGATCATCTTGTGTACCGGTGGATAAGAACCCAACAATATTACTACGAAAAAGATCCAAAGGTAGGTATGAACGAAAGCGAATATTTGGGAGATATTAAAAATAAATCTAAAAACTGAAAATTTTTTAATAGAAAAAGTAGTTTTCCAAAAGATATCTAATTATTAAAAACCAATAAACAGGTGCGAAACTTTTGTTTGGTTTTATATTGAATGTTTGAAGAACGAAAGTCAAATTAAAGATAAAATAGAAATAAATAAGAATCTAATTGCATGACAGAGTGCATGGAGACATATTTTTTATTTCTGTTCTTTCGATGTATTTTTTTTAATGCAATCCATTCTTTGCTAATGGACAATTCGTTGTCTTGTCGGTAACTTGTATTAATGTAGGTGCTATGTTATTCTATTAAAAAATACAAAATTATAACGATTAATAATGATACATTAAAAATAATAAATGTTTTTTTAAAGTTTTCCTTATAGGTAATATGTATCTTTACTTTTCGAAGTGATAGGTAATAATTTCCTACTTACAGTCCGTTTACTCTGATACAATCGTTTTTGAGTCAACAAAGTTTTTAATAGTCTATTGGAATAGAAATGCCAAAAGGAATTAACAAAATTATGTGTTAAAATCAACTTTGTAGGGTAAGGTTGCCCAAGTCGTATCACGGCCCAAGTCGTACCCTGCCAATATCTTGTGATAATTGTAAATTGCGCCATTTAGTACCGTCAACCTGAGCTATTCAGTCGAGCGAGCAAACGTTAAGAAGTGGATGGCCAGTCGGCTTTGTAATAAAAAATAATTAAAAAGTAAGTTAAATACACGGTTTTCAGTAAGAATTTGTACTTATCGTAAGCTTTGTATAGCAAAAATGTGATGGTTGGCTTTTTTCTTTCTTAACATCTTGCATGCTCAAACGGTAGAATTTTTTAGATTATGTAGGTGGTTTAGCCCCACTGCTTAAGTGGTACCTGTGCAAAATTCCTTACTCGTACGGGTACGACTGAGGTATTGAGAAATTTGTTTAATAATTTACTCAACCTTTTATCAGGTAATAAATATGGTCAAAACAAAAAAAGGAGTCAATAAAATTAAAAAATAGAAAGAAAGCAAATGAAACATGAATGAAGAATAAAAAAAAAAGCTAAAGAATCGTGGTTATGCCAATTATGTAAGAAAGATCGTGAAGAAAACATGATCCAGTGTATGAAATGCAAAGGTTGGATGTATGACCAATGTGGCAATGATAGCAAAATAAAAAAATATATTTGTGATGTCTGTCTTTAATCTTAATAATTTTCTAAGCGTTACTTTGTTTTTTAAGAATATTAATTTTATTTTCTGTGTTGTTGATTTAGCAATTACGTTTGGTTTAGTAACTGGTAACCAAAGAAAAATATATAATCTCAGACCGAATTGTTTGTATGATTACCAATTATTAAGTATTTTTCTATATTTTTCCAAATACATTATTCTGTGTTCAATAAAGTCGATTTTGTAGGTACGACTAAAGCTATAGGTGGTACGAATTAGACGACTAGGTGTCTTAATTGAACCGAACGTATATTTTNTCTTACCTACAAGCAAAAAAGTAAATGAAATTTTTGAAATTGTTATTCTGAAACAGACTTATGAAAAATACCTTCTAAAAAGTATTTAAATACAAATAAGTAAAATACTCTTAGTTCATAGAGTACAAATAAAAATACTTGGTTTTGTGTAGGTAGGCATTTAAATACAAAAATACAAATATTTTTAAATTGTTTTTAAGTATACAAACTTAACTATATCAATGTTTTTTAAAAATAATTTGCACATAAATAATGGGTAAATTTAGAAAAAAAACATATTTATTTGAATAATAACTTATTAAGTAAATATTTTTAAAAAATATCATAAAAAGTAAAAAATAGGTCCCTAAAGTTCTTAAATACAAATACAAATAATTAAGTTGTTATTTTGGTTCGGAAAATATTATTATAACAACAATTTGTACATGATCTTATATTCTGTTGAGTTGAGTTGTTTATTAATTGTTTACAGATAAAATAATTATCACATTTACTTAAAAAAGTATTTGCAGAATCAAACAAAATAAAGACAAAATTGTATTTAGGTACAAATAATAATTAATTTCGTGGAAAAGTACCTATTTCAAGTGCAGTTAGAAATACTCTAACAGTAATTGTATAGTGCACAGTATTTTAAATATTTTTACTCAAATACTTGAAAACCAAATAGCTACATACTTTGGAATTATGGAAGTTCTATTATAAATTGGGTACTCTTATTATAAAAACAATAACGTGAAGTAAAATAAATTGATGTTCTTGCATATACTTAATGCCTACTACTGTTCGTTTCAAGAAGTTGGAGATATGCCCCTTCCCTTTATTAGGATGCGCCGTAGCATAATTCCAAATTCAATCATATTTGTCTGCGGAGCTCATTTCTCCACCGATCACCCAGCGAGAACTAGACAAAAGTGTACAGTACCATTTGCAAAATTATTTAAACTGCCTCGTTAAAATTTAAGAATATGCTTTATTTAAAAGCGTATTTAGCAAAAATAATAACAAGTGAATTAACTTAACGTTCTACACACCTATAAAACTTTTGCTTTGTCTTCTATTGTTAACTTATATACATTTTTGTTTTAAGAAATTGCTAAACATTTTCGTCGAGTAGTGTACAGTTCTAGCCGATCTCCTAAGACCGCCTATAAAGAGCTCTGTTCGTTCAAGCTTGTTCTAACTATTTCTGTCTTGCTCACGCTTAGTGTGTATTCTTTTTATCTTCGCGCAGATTTCTTCAAGGTCACAATTCTAACAAATTGAAATAGACTGTAGCTACATATTTTTGGTACTAAGTAATTCAGGCGCATGCTCGATCCAAATCATGACATGCACGTCAGTTGACATGTTGGCAAGGTGACCTTGTTCTTGGTAGCAAATCTGTTATTCCTCCTATCAGTCAGTGTGTTTTGGCGTGGCATCGTCGTGTGGTGTAAATCGTGTCTTAATCTTAACTTTTGTGTCTTATAGCTATAGTGTAGTAAGTTAAGTTAAGCAGAGTAGGTAACCGTTGTCGGCCAAATTTTGTGCCACATTATAAGACCTCACGATCATCACGGAACAATTTCTGTAAAGATACCGAACGTTTCAAAATTGCAACACAAAAGTCTGATTAAGAAATAAGAAAACAGATCAGTGTCAGGCACATTGCCGAGGTTGAAGACGTTTCGGCAATTAAAAAAACCTTCAACCGGCATGTCCACTACACTCTTGTTAAAGATAAGAATGTTGCCACCCCTAGAGACTATTATTTTGCACTTGCCCATACTGTCAGAGATCATCTTGTGTACCGGTGAATAAGAACCCAACAATATTACGATGTAAAAGATACAAAGGTATTAATCAAAAATGTTCTATTAAAGTTGAATGTAATCTATCGACAGGACTGTTTGATTGCGGATGATTCGAAGAACAAAAATGAACTCTTATTTTACAGTATGTAATTTTAGCAAATCTGAAATAACTGCGTTTTGAATTAAGTACCATTATTAACAACAATCTGTTTAGGAACACCATGATGGGTGAAAAAATTTATTTGACAATCAACAATTTGAATACAAGCTAAACTAAACTAAATCAGTGGATATGCTTGCGCTTATTTGGAGAAGGAATTAATTATAGTTAAGAATTTTGATTTTTTCTAACATAGCGTGTCCATGTGAATTATTTCAAATCGTTTTGCTGCTGTTGGAGAAACGTTCATTTGAATTTTAACGGGATTTCTTTCATATTTACTTTGTTGACAAATATCGTAATCATTTATATTGGTTTGAATTCATTTCTTCATATTCGGCCAACAGTATAGGGTTTTGATTTTGTGTTCCGTCTCCGATACCGCGATGGTTAGTTTTACTTTTGTGATAATTTCGGATAATTTCTTGTACGTCTTTTTATTATTAATGTCAGTTAATTTGTATTTACATTTTTAAAATTTTTAGGAGGGTTATTTAAAGTATTTCCTAACTGTTTCGCAGAATGGTTCATAAATTTCCGGGTTTTCAAAATATAGGTGATACTGAACTTTAGGTAGGATAAAACCTTTTATAAAGCTTATGATATCATTATCAAAGTTATTTTCGGAAATTTGGATATGTATTCGTTGTTTATCTTCGAATAGCCTTGTTACTGACGGATTTGCGGGACCATATAGAACTCGACTAATTATTACCTAATTTTGATCATGATTTACTGGCGTATCTGCAATTGGTATACTAACGACAGGGTCTTGTCCACTATTTGAGTGCACGGTTTCATTTTCATCTTGTAAATTTTGGTTGTCATTATTTTCCTGAACACCTTCTATACTATTTTATATTGTTTATTGTTCCACGTATTGAAAGATATTAATTGCCTCTTTTGTATGAATTTTTATACGGGAAGGCGCATCAGCATTTGAATGTAATTTGCTATTTTGTATTTTATATCATAATCATACTCTTCTAATTTTATTCGTCATCTTGGTAATTTAAAATTTGGATCTTTGAGTGAAAACAACCATTGAAGAGGCTTATAGTCAGTAATAATATTAAACTTTTTATCAGATAATTATGGTCTGAAATATTTCGTGGCCCAAACTATAGCGAGAAGTTCCTTTTCGATTGTACCTACTATATTTTTGTTCCGAATCGTCGATCACTATCAATAGGTCCCTGTGATAGAACGGCATCTAAAGCAACTATGCTTGCATCTGTGGTCAAACTAAAAGGTTTAAAAAAGTCGGGGTACTGTAGAGTTGGTTTATTGGCTAACAAATGTTTCGAAATAGTTATACTACGCACACGCTGAAATGTTGTGGGGGCATTCTTTAAACTGAAAGGCATGCGCAACATTTCCCAGTGACCGTTTTCAGTTGTAAACGCGGTTTTTAGTATATCATCCTCGTGCATCTTAATTTGACGAAACTCGCTTGCCAAATCTAATGTTGAAAAGTATTGGCATTTCCCTAATTTGTCCAAAATGTCTGTAATATTAGGCAGCGGATATTTATCATCGATAGTTTTCTCATTGGGACTACCCAAATAGGAGATGAGCAGGACGAAGTACTAGGCCGAATAATATTTTGGAAGTTTTTTGAAGGGAAAGGTATTGGATACAATTGGTAAAGATTGAATGTTGTTTTAGATATTAATGGTATCGATATTTTTATGGTAATCAAATAGTTTTTTAATTGAATTTTTAATTTACAATTCTGTAATAATTTTGAAGCGTTTTCCTTTGAAATAAGGAATATTAGTTCTCTATCTTGTAATTTTTGTGAAATTATTTGAATTTCCTTTAACAGGTCGTTATCATCGATAAGACCCGGTGGTATCATATTAATCTTTGTAAAGAGAAGGTAATTTTTATAGTGTTGCCCAAATTCAGTCTTGGTCTTGCAGTCTTGGTCTTGTTCTTGCGTTTTTGCAAGACCAAGACCAAGAACAAGACCGCGTATTTTTAGCAAGACCAAGACCAAGACTGACCGTGCAAGACTTGAGCAAGAACAAGACATAGCCTGCAAGACTCTTGCGTCTTGCAGCTAGGACTTAGCGCTATTTCACTGAGTAGTTAGGTGTAACAGTTCGGTGTATAGGTAGGTACGCTTAGGAATTCTATGAGACGCAAAAAACTGTATCAAAGAATATGAAAAACTGGACCTATGCGCATTACGACTAATACCATAAACATAGCGAATAAAAAAATTATTAAAATCAAACTGAGTGCATGCATAGTTATGTTTTAACCATCGGCACTTTGATAATGCGGCATCAAAGGTTTTGTACTTACTTCTCAAAGAAATTTGCCGCTTTTCGGAAGTACATGGTTATGATACACGCGCCGGCGGCTTCTTTTGAAATCTAAAACAATCGTTGCCGCCACGCCGAAATCATAACATTTGACACTATTTGATTGCCGCCATAGGGTGTAGGTATACTCATGCAAAATAATTTCGAATTTTTTTACACGCTTTATATTATTGTTTGATTTGCGGCGGCATCCTTATCATAGAGCCGGCACGTGGCGAGGCGGCGCGGTAGAAAGCAAGGATCATAAATGTTTATTAAGAAACAGTTACTTCCATGGAAAACGACATATAGGTCAGTTGATTTTTCGAATTTCTTATCAAATCTTCAGTTATTTATTAATCTGCTTGATCTTTACTATGGCTATATTCATTCAAGCTCACAATGTTCCAATTCTAATACGTTTTTCTAGGATTTAAAGTAAACTTTAATAAATAGTAATAGACTAATAGGTAATTGCAAGACTTGCAAGACTCTTGCTGCAAGACCAAGACCAAGACCAAGACTGGGAGCGCAAGACCAAGACCAAGACCAAGACCAGGTGTATTGGCGCAAGACCAAGACCAAGACTGGCTAAGTCTCGTCTTGTTCTTGCGTTTGGGCAACACTAAATTTTTAATATCAAGAACATCATGATTTATTTCCTGAACTATTTCTGAAATAATCATCGCTAAATTTAAAATCTCCAAATGTAAAGCATTTCTTTCGATTTTGTTTGAAGCATTATTTAACTTATTTGCTAGTCCCTCAAAGTTGTGATTGATAATTTTTTTATTTAAGGAAAGTGTTGCAAGTGTTTTATTGAAATCCCTTATAGAGTCTTTGGCTATGTGAATTGATTCGTTAACAAATGATAATGCTTTTTTATTTGATTCTTGGAGATCCGTTAAAATTTTGTTAATTCGTGAATCTTCATCAGCATCCATGGTTCCAAATAACGCGTGGAGACCATTACCAAAGATATTTATTAAGCCACGCTTACGACGAGTCGACACGAACTGAGATTTAATGAGTCCTAGATTTTTGCCCAATTGTTTTAATTCCGTTTTGAGTAAAAGCGAATGCGTATAGTAATTTTGAAGAGTACTACTTTTTAGTTGGTTTTCTAGTAACTGAAGCTTATTAATGAATACGGAAACCCTATCACAATTGTTAAAAGCAGGATGGATATCTTTAATTACTACCAAGGTCCAAAAGGAAGTGATCTCTAAGTTTACCAAGAGGTTGTGCATGGGGGCCGGTTTTCTCTTGACGGGTGGTAATTTTTATTAGTTGTTCCTCGCATGTTATCAGGGTAAGTAATTTGTAAAAAAATTAATTTGCTTTACTTTTCTTATTTGTTCAAAATTTACTGTTTGTATTGGGAATTTAGACTTTATGGTATTACTTTTTATTTTGTAGCACCTGTCGTTTA
>NW_020439204.1:88691-97494 GCF_000699045.2 Agrilus planipennis | reverse complement strand
AATATATGATGAAAGAATACTTTCTGGTATCCTCACGTTAAACGCCAAATTAATAGCGAGTAACCAGTTCAAAAAAGTTGTAAAAGACGATAGTTTTGTAAAATATTTAATTATTAACACTTAACACTTAATTTATACATATAACAATTATAATTAACTAGGTAGCTCTGAGAATCTCAATTGTAATGTGTAAAAGTTATGTTTAGGAATGATGATAATGAATGCCTATGAATATCTGTTTTTCGACCCTTAAATATACTTATACTAGTTTCCTAACTGGGCGTAGCGAGCATTGTTTGGGGATGCAAAAACGGTTCCGCTAGCAACAAGGTTATTACCCTTATCCAGGTACTTCTATAAATATTTCGGAAAAATAAAATTTGGAAAGTACACCAATAACCATGAAACGTGACTAACAAAGGATACAAAGACGGTACTTCACAAATAAATAATATAGAATCGAATAGCTGTTTAAACATCATAAACAAAAATGCCTTTCTTACGCCGGTAATAGAATTCAAATTTGTACAAAAATTTCTATGAATAATAAACTAATACAATGTTTATTGCATGAGATGCAACACGCTCTTTCTATAGCACCGTTCGATTTGGGGTGGTATATAGATGACTTTGTCCATTTAATAGTAAGAGTGTTACTGAATTTTTCAATTGTTTGATTAACGAATTCAGTGCCAGAATCAGAAAGGATCCTTTTAGGAAAAGAGAAACCAGAAGCTTATTTGTAAAGTGCTGATTGTACGAATTCACCCGTAATAGAATTTTCGGATGGATAAATTTGAATAAATTTAAATAACTGATCCTGGAGAACAACACAGTTTCTTTTATTTTTAATTTAATTGTGCAAACTTCAATGTCAATTCTGTCTAATATCTGTTCGGGGGTTTGGGTGATTTGCATAGGCAATGTTCTATTTTGTCTATCGATTTTGTTTTTCTTACAAAATTCGCAAGCATTTATAAAATCGATGATATAATTTTTTAAATTGGGCCATTGATATTTGTCGTTAATCTTAAAAAACGTTTCGTTAATTCCTTTATGTCCAGAAGTGGGGCTAGAATGATATTGCTCAATCAACCTGTATTTAATTTGATCATTTACAATATCAGGAAAAGAATTGGTAATGAAAATTTTATTTTGAACGTTATTACAATGTATAGCTCTATTAATAATATTATAATTTTCTGGGTCATTTTCTACAAATAAAATAGTTTCTTGAGTAAAAAGAGAAAAAAGACTAGATAAATTTTCTCGAAATTCGTCCACAGTCCTATTTTTAAAAAAANTTCCACTTAATCTCCCTTTTAACATCATAATAACTGTTTTTTTTTTATCATTTAACATTACTCCAGCACTCTAACCCCACTCTCCTACCCTTTCTAATCCATTCATCATTTTTCCTTCATTATTACAATGTATAGCTCTATTAATAATATTATAATTTTCTGGGTCATTTTCTACAAATAAAATAGTTTCTTGAGTAAAAAGAGAAAAAAGACTAGATAGTTTTTTTCGAAATTCGTCCACAGTCCTATTTTTAAAAAAACATACGTGTAGTTAGTATTTAAAGAACATATTATTTCGAATTCATTATCAATGGTTTCTTTGTTAGTGTCCAAAAGAATTGGTATAGGTAAATGGTCGGTCACTATGGTAAACTTATTGCCATATAAATATGGTCGGAAGTGCTTAACACCCCACACAATGGCGAGAACTTCCCTCTCGATGGTACTGTACCTAGTTTCTGCTGGGTTTAAGGTTCTGGAGGCGTATGCCACAGGAAGGTCTTTACCTACAGTTAAAGTAGTTAAAATGAAAGGTTCGTCGAATTTGGGGTACTGAAGTATAGGAGGGTTAATTAAACACTTTTAGTTTATGAAAAGAATTTTGACATTCATTACTCCATTCGAATTTTTCGTTCTGTTTAAGTAGTTTAGTTAGTGGTTTAGCTAACTTTGCAAAATTGGGGATAAATTTTCGATAATAACCTGAAATTTAATTTGTTTAGGGGTTTAAGGTACTGGAAAATTTTGAATACATTGAATTTTATCAGGGTTTGGTTTGATTCCGTCTGCAGATATAATATAACCTAAAAAATTAGTCTCTTTTTTTAAAAACTCTGATTTATCCAGTTGGATCCTAAGTTTATGTTCACGCAACCTATCGAATACTAATTTAAGTTTATCATTGTGTTCTTTAAGCGAGTTGCCGTAGACAATGATGTCATCAAAATTGACCATGCATTGTGTGTGTGTTAGGCCATTCAAGACCATATTCATCGCCCTTTGAAACGAACTGGGGGCGTTTTTCAATCCGAAGGGCATCCTAACAAATTCGAAAAGAGAACCGTTTGCCGAAAAAGCGGTTTTTGGAATCGATTTTTCATCAACCGATAGTTGGTGAAAACCAGATGTAAGGTCTAGAGCCGTGAAATATATCGCGTGTCCGAGGGAATCCAATATTTCCTCAATATTTGGTAGAGGATATTTGTCAGAAATTGTTTTTTCATTTAACTTCCTGTAGTCTATGACCATTCGCCATTTGATTTTCCCGGAAGCATCCTTCTTTTTTGGCACTATCCATAATGGACTTGACCAGGGAGAAAAGGAGGGTCTAATAACTTTTTTAGTTAATAAGTCTTTAATTTGTTTATCTACTTCTTGTTTATGTATTTGAGGGTATCGGTAATTTTTTGCTGTAATGGGAATTTCATCGGTAGTTATAATTTTATGTTTTAAAATATTTGAACAAGAGAAAATGTCACCCTCGAGATAAAAAATATCATTGTATTTCTTAATTAGACTTATTATTGATTCCTTTTCTTCTGTAGACATGTGATCACAACGTATTTGTTCTAATAGTTTGCAGATTCGGTCGGAATTATCTTGTTTATTAATTGTGTTGACATGACTAATAGTATTTACTTCATACGAAACAAAGGACTCTAGATCGAGTGTTTCTACTTCGAGTATTTGTTTGCTATCATTGATTCGTCAACAAATGATAATACCTTTTTATTTGATTCTTGGAGATCCGTTAAAATTTTGTTAATTCGTGAATCATCATNAAATGTACTCTTTATCTGGATTTAAATTTACTTTAAATTTAACAATTTGTTCACATCTTGGTTCTAAATAAACATATACAAAATTTTAGTATTATCATTAGCTTTAAATTTAACTTTCATATCATTAGGAAATTTTAATATCCTGTTTCCATAGTCTATTGAAACATTATTATTTTGAAAAAATTCCGTACCAATTATACCGTCAACATTTAGGTTTGTTGATTCTAATACATGGAATGTTATCGGAAATGAATCAATGCTTGTTTTTATGCTTCCTAATGTCGAAAAAGGTTGTCCATTTAAACCATTAATACTTATTTAAACTATCATCTTTATTAATTTGTGGTAATGAGTCCCAAAATTTTAAAACATTTATGCTAGCGCCTGTATCTATGAGTAATTTTAATTTTCTTTTGAACAATTTACATTTAACTATGGGTAAATTATTGTCACTAGCCTGATTAATTTTAAAAATACTGGAAGGGCTTGATTTTAATCGGATTCGGTGGCCTCGTCGTTCGAATCCCGAAATGAGTTTAAAGAATTTTCGTTTTGATTGTTCTGTAAGTCAGCTTCCGAATCGGAACCTGAATTTGTATTTTCAATTACTTTAATATGTTTAGGTTTTTGCAATTTATAACAATTTTCTTTCAAGTGACCCGTTTTGTTACAGTAATGGCAAATAATAGATTTTTAGTCACTGCTAGGTTCCTGATAAGAACCTTTTGAAGAAGATTGTTTTTATTCAAAACGAACTTTATTATTAAATTTAAATTTAGAAGTTGAGTCTTTATACTTATCATTGGTATTTCTGCTGGATTTAAAACGCTGTGAATCTAATTCACGCACTTTAACAATTTTTTCTTCTTCTTTGGCATCATTAAATATACTTTCTAGTGTTTTATATTCTTTATTCACTAAAGTGTTACCTATTTCTGCAGGGAGTTTGCGTAAAAAGGCACTAACAGCAATTCTTTCGAATGCCGAATTTAATGCTACCATATAAAGGTCCCAAATTAAATGTTTAAAAGACTTTCAGTATCATAAGAACTATCCAATAATTCTACCAGTGCTTCATGAGTTTCAGTAGCTCTATTTGAAATTAATTTTCTAGCTTTCCCGGTAATTTTAGAGAACGCTATCCTTTCAAGAATTTCTTTTTGATTTTCACTACAACGCTCAAATGTAAAATCGAAAGATGTTTTAAAGCGCGATAATGGGACACCATTATCACCACCATCGAATTCAGGAATTTGGTCTATCAAAATCCTAAACATTGAGTCAGAAACTGAATTTTCATTTTGTTCTGTTACCATTTTTTTTATTATCTACCTAATCTAAAGCCTACTAATTTTATAGAGGAGATGGAGACAGGGAATAATAAAATTTGACTTATTTAGCAATTATGAAAAAAAACTACTTACCCCGCGATCATCCAGGTTATCAGTGACATGAGAAAGAAAAAATGAGGGCAATTTCTCGGAGTCCTCTTGTGTCCAATGAAATGATTGGAAAGGATTGATTTGCCTCTGAAGATCTTGAACAAATCCTACTCACTGCGCCAATTTTTACGTCTCGAAATGTAGGATTTAATTTTGTTTCGGACGTACCTCGATTTTTTTGGTTTTTCGTATGAATCGACACACGACTTTAAACTAATATTAAATAATGTAAAAACTTGGTTGCACTACCCGTTCAGTCTAATTCACTGTTTATACAAATTTAATTATTTAGCAAAGCAATTTCTATAGAACGACCAGTAAATAAAAGTATTCACTTTAAATCGTAATAGAAGAATGTTTATTAGGCTAATAATAAACGTTATAGCTCTTACATCTGATCTTACTGACTAAAAGAAGAACCAGGGGATATATATGTATATACACGAGGGTGCTATGAATGTTTGCTTGTTCAAACGATAATGATTTCTAGTAGTCTTTACAGTACCTATATGATTTCGTGTAAATTGGTAGTCGGTAGTTCTTATTCTATGTTTAATCTGATTGGTAAATGTTAAAAGCATGTTCTCTCGGTAAAATATATCCGCAAATTCCTTCCATAAATTTTTTATATGATACTCTTCTTCGGAATTTAAATGATCAGTACGAATTTTGGAAAGATTGGTTTAGAAGAGTCGTCAAAATTATTAAAACCAAACTCTTATATTTGTTTCCAATTAATTTTTTTCGGCAGTTATTGGTTCTGGAAAATCTCGTTACTGAATTTAACGTTAATTTTATTTAAAATGGTTGTCAGAGCTTTACTATTTTTTGCTATTGTTAAACATTCAGGTATTTCACAATTATAGATTTTTTGATGCGGTATTATAATTTCGCCGTTTGGTACATTAGTTTTTATTTTAATTACCTGTTGAGTGGATTGCTATTTGTATTATAAAAGCGAAGTTTAACTTCTGAATAAGGAGTTAACAAAATTAATTCTTTTGTTAAAATCTAAATTTGCCTGTAATAATTTTAGATTATCTAACCCTATTAGTCCATTAAAAATGTTATGAAATTTAAACAAATAAAATTTCAATTTAGCACTTCTAGGTAAATTTAAAACCTAGAAATTTTTGAAACAGATATCATTGCACTGTATTTAAGTGCTGATTTTTGAAAAACGGTGGAAACGAAAAATGGGTTCTGTAACAATTCAAATATAATTTGTATGTTAGGTTTGGGTCTATGAACGATTTAGTGGATCCTGAATCAACTGGAAATTTGATATTGTTTTCTGGAAATATTATGTACGGTAATTCGCTAGAATTAGTATTGTTGAAAGATATAATATAAGGGTATTACGTCTGTTCGTTGTACAGGGGGTCCGTGTGAAAATTTGAGTCATCTTCATAATATTGTTCACTACTGTCATATGAAAATTTTTGACTGTTATCATTTTCTTGATTTTCCGATTCAATTTCTGCATCGTTATTCATACTGTCTACTTCAGTATGAAAAAGCTCTTCAAAGACAAAATTCTTCTGTTAAGGTTTTTATTGGAATGTAAATGACTTAAATTGATTCGTTTTATTTATAGATATTCCGCTCATAGGAGTAGGCGCTGGTAAGGATTTATTTTGGCTAGATCGAAATAGAAAAATTTTGGTTTTGCCTAAGGATATTGAAATTAGGAGAGGGCTGTTTAAATATTTGAGGATTTCTAAAATGATTTTTAAAGTTATTTGTATTTAATTGAAATGGTCTAAGCAGGGAATTACTTCGTGGTTGTAATGAGCGATTGAAAAAATTATTTGAGGTTACATAGGGCGATTTAGAAAATTGGACGATTCGAGAAAACAGAATTAGTCATAGGAAATTGATTAATTAGTCATAGGAAATTGATTAACATAATTTTGTGTTTGGAAAAATGGTTTAGAGGGCGGTGTATTTTATTTCACATATGGTTTAGTCATCATATTTTGGAAATAACCTATATTTTCTTCCTCTGATATAAATTGAATCGCTGTGTTTTAATTACCAGGACGCATACTTCTTATAGTAGTTTCTAATGGTTCTCTTAATCCTGCTAAAAACATTTTTAATGCTAACTTATTATATAAATCGCGTTTGAGGATTTTTGCATTTATCGTAAAATTGATGTGGTTTTTCGTTGAGTAATTGCTTGAGTAAAATTGAATCTCTGTTTAAACAAATTTCATCGCGTTGATCCGCAAAATGCCTACATGAAGTTGCTTTTAGTTGGTCCCACGTATCAACACAGTGAATATTTACTATTACTGCAGCATTTCCTGTTAACTTACCTATCAAAGAATGAATTACAAATATATTTTGGAAACTCTTAGGGTTAGTGGTATTATAAAACTGTTTCATAAGTTATTAAATATCTATTTGAATAATTTGGGTTGCTATTGAATGTCGAAACTTAACTTAAATATTCGGTTTTAAAAAGGGACACTTTGGTTTGTACAATAGAATTAATCTTTGATTATCTGATTCACGTTATTTTGGGAGTTTTCACTTAAATTAAGGGACTCGTTTGAGGAGTTAACGTCAGAGTCAACTGAAGGTTCTAAAGATAAATTTTCAAAAAGATTTTCCAATGACATCGAATTGTACTTACATTAGTAGTACGACTTTGTCCATTCCGCTTATGTAACTATAAGGGCTCAGCAAATTGGTCTAGCTATGTAGTCCGAATGATTTTCAGTTTTGGTCTTCGCAGAAAAAGACGATATTCTTCCTTTTGTCATATAGAAGGATTGTTTCTGATCTACGATTGACTGGGTTTCTTGATTTTTAAGTAACCACTCCGAAACCGATCTCCGACACTTGGATTACCGATGTTCCGTTGCCGATTAATCGTAAAAACGAAAATTGTTCTAATATTTTTGACCCAACACAATTTAGGCAATCCTATTGACTGCGCCAATTAACTTTTCGATGGACAAACTCGACTTTTTAAATATTTATTAGTATTAATTACAAGAATTTAACGTATCTACTCTAAAAGAAGTTACAAACGTGATTAATACATATTGAGTGAAGAAAAGGTTTTTTATGTCTTCTCAGTGGCTTGCACAGCAAGATGCGTGGTGCATTTGATAATGCATGTAATACTTATGTAATAATAGGTGTACAGTAGGTGTACTGTGAGATAATTAGTTTTCATAATTTTCTATGTGACATTCTGGAATTGACAGGACGTTATTGCATATCGCATTTTTTTCTATATGTTTACAATCGTCGGCTTTTTTGATGTGAGACCCGTTTCGGTTGAGCGATTTGAAGGAAATATTTACTTTCAAAGTGAAATGTTTGTTTTATAATTTATTTTTATATATTAAATTTTATTTTAGGAATTCCAGCGGGTCACTTTAAATTATCAAGTGTCACTTGATGATCCATACGACATGCATTGCATCGTGATATTTATAAAATAGCACGTAGGATTTTAAATGGGTTTCTCGGTATCATGTTATGCCATATATAAATTTGGTGTCATATCGTCTGCTATTTTGAAGAGACTGACCTGTGACTAATCCTAAATTTTTATTTTAATGCGTTATCGAATAAAAATAGTAAAATTTATGAAATTTATTTTCTGTACAAGTACAATGTTTTTTCTTTTTGGGTGCAAAGTCAACCTTATTTTTTGACGTTCAATCTTAGTCTCTCTAGTGCAGTAAGTACAATCATTTGGTTCGAAAAATAGTGGTTACCTGGAAAGTTTTCCGGGAGTTTTGAAAATTGGTAATTTTATAGATTTTGATGCGCTCTTTCCGAATTTCGACTTTGCCACCTCGTATTTTTGCCGCTCGCGCCGCCATATTGGAAAAATGGCGCCAAAAAGCAGTTTTTTGACAATATCTCCTTTCCGACTCATTTTACGATAAAAACAGTTATATACAAAATAAACTAGAGGCAATTACCTACAATTCTTCATCATCACTATCTGGTGATGGAACTTGCGAGTTACCACAGGTACCGCTACAATTCGTGCATATAATAAAACTCTTTAACCCAGCCTTTCTGCATCCACAAGCTTTCTGACATCCTTTTTTGCATTTGCAAGAAATGAGTTTTAGCAAGGTTTCCTGAGCTGGAGGTTCGAGTGTGGTGACAGGAATTAGCCCATTCTTGTTTTTTTTCTACCCCCATTGCTCTGCATTTTGTTCATTCCCATACCACCGCTTATAATTTCTATATTATATATATAGATGTTATATGTCTAGTATATATATAAATATATACTAGT
>NW_020439204.1:44135-84037 GCF_000699045.2 Agrilus planipennis | reverse complement strand
CCTGGAAAGTTTTCCGGGAGTTTTGAAAATTGGTAATTTTATAGATTTTGAGGTGCTCATTCCGAATTTCGACTTTGCCACCTCGTATTTTTGCCGCTCGCGCCGCCATATTGGAAAAATGGCGCCAAAAAGCAGTTTTTTGACAATATCTCCTTTCCGACTCATTTTACGATAAAAACAGTTATATACAAAATAAACTAGAGGCAATTACCTACAATTCTTCATCATCACTATCTGGTGATGGAACTTGCGAGTTACCACAGGTACCGCTACAATTCGTGCATATAATAAAACTCTTTAACCCAGCCTTTCTGCATCCACAAGCTTTCTGACATCCTTTTTTGCATTTGCAAGAAATGAGTTTTAGCAAGGTTTCCTGAGCTGGAGGTTCGAGTGTGGTGACAGGAATTAGCCCATTCTTGTTTTTTTTCTACCCCCATTGCTCTGCATTTTGTTCATTCCCATACCACCGCTTATAATTTCTATATTATATACATAGATGTTATATGTCCAATCTTTGCGAGGTATAGCACTCATGCATTTTTTTCGCATTTCACCTTTTTCCGAAATAATATATAAACATACTTACATTTTAAAGACAATTTATAATTTTAATTGCAACTGGGAACACAACAACGACGAGGCATTTTGTTAAAATAAACAAGAAAATTTACAACTAAAACACACAATCTGACCTAAAACATTTTCACTTTTTTCACATAACAGTTAACATTACCTTTTGCAATTAAAAACTGTATCTGAAGGTATTAATCACTAAAACACACTATAAGCATCCTTATTGCACATTTATTGCACATTTCCACTAAAATTAAAATATTATAGAACAACGAAAGAAACACAACAACCAATGTATTAGTTATTAGTTAGTAACTCTCATTAACTGGGGAATCCTGGGACTCCCNAATTAATTTTATAATTCACAAATATAATCAGTTAAAATTAAATGCCACATGTTGCATGAATAATGAGTATGACCAAAACACGCGTTGGAGTACACTTTGCGGCGCTCGTACGCCAAAACTATAGACTTTATGGAAAAAAAGGTAGATACAAAAATTGTAGGCAATTGTCTCTAGTTTCATTTTGTATATAACTGTTTTTATCCTAAAATGACTCGTAAAGGAGATATTGTCAAAAAACTGCATTTAGGCGCCATTTTACCAATATGGCGGTGCGAGCGGCAGAAATACGAGGTGGCAAAGTCGAAATTCAGAATGAGCACCTCAAAATCTATAAAATTACCAATTTTAAAAACTCCCGAAAAACTTTCCAAGCAAAACTACCAAATGACTGTATTACTCGTTTTAAAACTCAAAGTTAAATTGTGTCCAGCACCGTCACCACTCCGCAACCCTCGGTTCTTGTGCGTCCTCGTGACGGTACGGTACAGATTCTTAAAAACTACCAACGATTTATGGCATGACCGAGTTAACCAATTCAAAATTGTTAACATTGTATTAAAACGCGTGCCTTATTTGTGGCAGACGACTGGCAATGCCTATGCCATTCGTGATTATTAATTAATTAGCAGATACGCTGGTTTTCTTTAAACATCTAATAAATAATTACAATCCAAGAGTTTCAAAATTCTTTCAAACGACTATTTTTATAGGTCGGTGTCTTATCGTGTTAATAGTTAACGCACATTGTGTATCGCTATTTTTCGTAAGGTGTAACTTCTATTCCTTTCAACTAATTAAAAACTCTACATAACTAAGTGTAATTATCAACAAATCAATAAATAATCAGTGTCAAACAAAATTGAATTCAAAAGTACAAGGAATAGTACCGGCCACCATCGCCATGCTGTTGAAAAATATTTTTCTATCTTACAGTTGTTTCAGCACTTTCTAAATTTAAAATCTGTTTCAAGTTCTTTACAATTCTCGAAATTTCTCTTTGCAAGAAAAGGTTTCAACAAATATTTTCTATGTTCGTAATCATTACATGGGTTATTTGTTTTAGAGAGTATGCTATTTGTCTTTGGAGTTTTATATGGGACGATCCTTATCTAATACAATGATAAACGTTGGAATTCAAAACGCCTGTGATGAGGCGTTATATCAGTTAGGCCTTTCTATAGAAGAGCTTGAAGAGATAGAAGAAGATGCAGGTCTTGGAAACGGTGGATTAGGTAGATTAGCAGCTTGCTTTTTAGATTCCATGGCAACACTGGGAATGGCTGCATATGGTTACGGAATTCGCTACGAATATGGTATTTTCGCTCAAAAAATTATAAATGGTGAGCAACAAGAAGAGCCTGACGAATGGTTAAGATTCGGGAATCCTTGGGAAAAAGCACGGCCTGAATATATGTTGCCCATTAACTTTTTTGGACATGTCGAAGATACTCCAGAAGGGAAAAAATGGGTAAATACCCAGGTTGTGTTTGCCTTGCCTTATGATAACCCCATTCCCGGTTACCAAAATAACGTGGTCAACACATTAAGGCTATGGTCAGCTAAATCTCCAGTAGAATTCAATCTCAAATTTTGTAAGTTATATGTACGAATATGAATGTGTAATTTCTTTCTAATGATGTATTTTATTTTTTCGTTTAGTTAATGATGGAGATTATATCCAAGCGGTTCTTGATAGAAATTTAGCTGAAAATATTTCGAAAGTTCTATATCCAAACGACAACATCTTCGAAGGAAAGGAGCTTAGATTAAAGCAAGAATATTTCTTGTGCGCAGCTTCTCTGCAAGACATCATTCGTAGGTTCAAAGCAGCTAAATTCGGATCTAGAGAGGCCATAAGAAAAACATTCGATTTACTTCCACAAAAAGTTGCCATTCAACTTAATGATACTCATCCATCTCTTGCTATACCCGAACTCATGAGACTTCTGATAGATGTTGAAGGTTTATCGTGGGAAAAAGCTTGGAACATCACAGTCAACACCTGCGCTTTTACTAATCATACTGTCCTTCCCGAAGCTTTAGAAAGGTGGCCATGTTCAATGCTCGAAAACATGTTACCAAGACATTTACAAATAATTTATCAAATTAACTCTTTACACGTAAAGGAAATTGAAAAGAAATGGCCAGGTGATACGGACAGGTTACGAAGAATGTCACTGATTGAAGAAGATGGCGAAAAAAGGATAAATATGGCTCATTTATCCATTGTAGGATCTCATGCTGTAAATGGTGTAGCCCAAATACATTCAGACATTATTAAAACTGAAACGTAAAAATTTCAAGCATCGGGATATTTGTATTTATAAATATCTGTTTTCTTTTAGCTTTCGAGATTTTTACGAGCTCATGCCAGAAAAATTTCAAAACAAAACTAACGGGATCACACCACGAAGATGGCTATTATTATGTAATCCTGGTTTAGCGGATTTAATATCCGACAAAATAGGCGAAGACTGGGTAGTTCATTTGGATCAACTTCAAAACCTGAAGAAATTCGCAAACGATCCGATTTTTCAAAAGGAGGTGTCAAAAGTAAAGCAGGAAAATAAACTAAGATTAGCACAGCTTCTAGAAAAAGATTATGGAGTGAAAGTCAATCCCGCATCTCTCTTTGACATCCATGTTAAGAGAATACACGAGTACAAACGGCAACTTCTAAACTGTTTACACATAATCACCTTGTATAACAGAATTAAAAGAAATCCGACTGCAAAATTCATACCTCGAACTGTGATGATTGGAGGGAAAGCAGCGCCAGGATACGTCACTGCAAAGAAAATCATCAAGCTTATAAACTACGTCGGAAACGTTGTAAATAACGATCCAATAGTGGGAGATAAATTAAAAATAATTTACCTCGAAAATTACCGAGTAACGCTTGCAGAAAAAATTATTCCAGCGGCAGATTTAAGTGAACAAATTTCCACGGCAGGAACTGAGGCTTCCGGTACCGGTAACATGAAATTTATGCTAAACGGATCCCTCACTATCGGCACATTAGACGGTGCCAACGTTGAAATGGCAGAAGAAATGGGAAACGAAAATATATTTATATTTGGAATGACCGTTGACGAAGTTGAGAACTTGAAAAGAAAAGGCTACAACGCATATGATTACTACAATAGTAATCCCGAATTAAAACAGGTGATAGATCAAATACAAAACGGTTTCTTCAGTCCTAAAAATCCAAACGAATTTAGAGATCTTGTGGACATTTTGCTTAAATATGACAGATTTCTCACCCTTGCTGATTATGAGTCATATATTAAAAAACAAGAAGAAGTAAATGCAGCATATGAGGTATTATACAATTTTTTCAATTCAATTTCGTTGGATCTTTCGCTTAATTGCATTCTTTTTTTTATTTCAGAAGCACTCTAAATGGACTGAAATGGCTATCCATAATATTGCGTCTTCAGGTAAATTTTCAAGTGATCGTACAATTATCGAATACGGAAAAGACATTTGGGATGTTCAACCAAATTATGAAAAATTACCTGCACCTAACGAATCAAGAGACACTAATTAGGAATCTCCTTTTTGTTACTACTGTCCTTTATTTAGATTGAATAGTGTTTATTTGCATGCATGTTTTAGTCTCTCGCGGATTTTATGCCTGCAAGTTTTTGTTGAAATATTGAAAAAATATATATCCTTGTATTTAATTTTGTTAGATTGTTTAATAATAATATAAAAAACAATTTTAATATCTAATCGTATTTTTTCGCTGTAAAACCGATGACATACAAATGACTCCGAATTTCTTTTACGCACTTCAAAAGGGTTTTGGGCGATACACTTGTAGTATACACGTCAAGTCGGATTACGCTTCGGACCTTCCTTTGGTATCAGAAAAACCAATATTCGTTATTAATATACTTATAATTAATACTTAATAACCATATATTTTTGGAATTTGCCACAACGCTTTAATCCAGGTTATTCATAAATGGGACAGTTATTTTGTTAAGCTGCTCTCAAGGTATTAAAGTACCTATTTAAAAGGATTTTTGATTAGTAAGACAGAATTATATGCTTACCATTTCAGTGGTTACTTTGCTTTGGTTATCAGAAAATACATAAACACGTTCCAGCGGAAACTTTTTCTTTTGGGACGTTCTTATGGTAACTGACGGTAAAATGCATAATATTGTATTTTTTTCTTAAATCTCTTTTTGTATTTGTCAGTCTAAAACCAGTCAAGTTCATTAAAGCGCAATGAGCAATTTTCATCCTCGGAGTCATTCTTAAATTTATAAGCACGTTTAAATGCTCCTAACACTGTTTCCAAACCTTAGGTAAGTTTAAAAAAAAATCGATTGTCTGTAAAATCGATTTACTGACGATAATTGAACGTGACAACGTCATAAGAAAATACTGATGGAATGGTTTCATTTTTCAAGAGAAAATTTTAATTTTATTTGTTTGATAGATATTTTGTATGGATATGTAGAAGAACGTAAATGGAAATGTATTATTGTATTGCAGCTGTCCACGCGGACGCAACGCTCACTCAAGTAGGAGAGAGACAGATGTCGAACGCTGCCGAACGCGGAGGCCGATTGTGCCTCTTTGTCGCTCGTTCCGCGCTCTCGCTTGCACTTCAAGCCTTAAATGGAACGCCTCAGAGCGAGGTAACGCCGCATGAGTCATGTTTTTTCGTGCGTGCAGCCCCGGCTCCATCGAATTATAAGACGTTGTCACGTCAAAAAACTAAATTTTTTCCCGATTTACTACCATAGTCTCTAACCGCACAGATAAATCGGTTTGTAGAATCAGTACGAACAGGCGAATTGTCAATTTCCATCGTAATTCCATAAAAATTATTTGTTTTTATTTAAGTTATGTTGATGCCAAATTATGTTGATGATAATTTACTGAAATACATGATCATAGTACTAGAAACCAAAAGAACTATATGTTACCCCAAGTCAATAGTAAAAAGACACAAAACTCAATCTTTTGCAAAGGAGTGAGCAAATATAATGATAGGAAAATTTTTATTTTAGATGATTCAAACAGTAAAATAAAGTTGTTATGTGTAAGTAGGTAATTAACAGTACAATTTATGCCGATGCTTAGCATATTTATTAATAATCATCAAAGCTAATATCAATATTGCAATGTTTTTCATCCTCTAATTCTTGACTTTCTTTTTAATTTGGTGAACACCAAATGTTTTTTCAACTTTTGAAAAATCTGCTGGACAGTCGGACCTTTACGTCACAATCATCAAATTTATTCTCTTTAATATAATAAGTGCAATGGAATTGAGATCTGAACATAGGGATACTCTGTTACATGCGGCAAAGGACGGTATTATCGTTTGAAAACTACGACGCGAAGGTTAAAAGGGAAATTCGTACATTCATCCATCTTTTCATACATTTTATACGAGTATTAATGTAAGAAGTCCTACAAATGAAATGTAAAGCCTTTGAGGGATGCTACACTTTTTTCACAAGATTTTGAGACTTCGTGCTTGACAGGCCAGTTTAAACCTAAAAATTTCCCTATAAATAACTGATCCTAAATAATAAAAATGAAAACACTTATGTATGAATGACCTTATAAGTCCGAGATAACACATCTGTAAAATAAACAAAAAGAAAGTAATCCTGGTTTAGCGGATTTAATATCCGACAAAATAGGCGAAGACTGGGTAGTTCATTTGGATCAACTTCAAAACCTGAAGAAATTCGCAAACGATCCGATTTTTCAAAAGGAGGTGTCAAAAGTAAAGCAGGAAAATAAACTAAGATTAGCACAGCTTCTAGAAAAAGATTATGGAGTGAAAGTCAATCCCGCATCTCTCTTTGACATCCATGTTAAGAGAATACACGAGTACAAACGGCAACTTCTAAACTGTTTACACATAATCACCTTGTATAACAGAATTAAAAGAAATCCGACTGCAAAATTCATACCTCGAACTGTGATGATTGGAGGGAAAGCAGCGCCAGGATACGTCACTGCAAAGAAAATCATCAAGCTTATAAACTACGTCGGAAACGTTGTAAATAACGATCCAATAGTGGGAGATAAATTAAAAATAATTTACCTCGAAAATTACCGAGTAACGCTTGCAGAAAAAATTATTCCAGCGGCAGATTTAAGTGAACAAATTTCCACGGCAGGAACTGAGGCTTCCGGTACCGGTAACATGAAATTTATGCTAAACGGATCCCTCACTATCGGCACATTAGACGGTGCCAACGTTGAAATGGCAGAAGAAATGGGAAACGAAAATATATTTATATTTGGAATGACCGTTGACGAAGTTGAGAACTTGAAAAGAAAAGGCTACAACGCATATGATTACTACAATAGTAATCCCGAATTAAAACAGGTGATAGATCAAATACAAAACGGTTTCTTCAGTCCNGCCTTTCCATGTTATTATCTTTTTTGTCCATCTTTCATCCTCCATACGAGCAACATGGCCGGCCCATTCCCATTTTAGTTTCTTGCAATTGTTATATTCCACATATTAATTATTAGTTTAATAAGCGTTCCATATCTCATTAGGTAATCATCAAATATCCCATATCATTATTTAAAAACAAATATCAAGATTTAAACTTAACTAGAAAATGTAATATTTACTTCTTGTATTTTTTGCCGTTGTAAAACGAAGCCAAACATTGTGCACTTGGTGCTATAAAATTAGCATCGTACTTGAAACTTTTCTGAGAAGTGTCCTAAATGGCGCTTTCTCTAGCGTCCCTATAAAAGGGAGCAGGTACCAAATTTCGAGGAGTTCTAACTCTTATTCTGTTCTTGCAACATACCACATTTTCTACGTCTTTTCTATTTTTTATTTTAAGTTAATTGTTAAGTATAAATTAAGTTAAGTGTAAGTAATAAGAAATAAAGTTGTTCTCAAAAAGTGTGTCCTAGTTTACTTGCTTCGAAATGAGCGTGTACAGCCCAATTTAAGAACGCGACATAGTCGCAGGATACAACAGAAATTTGGGAGAGCCGTCCGAAAAAAATGCATTTTATTGAAATTATTTTCAAATTAACTAATACAACACTGTTTTGTTTATTATAAAACAAATGTTTATTATAAAAAAAACTACACAAACTACATTTAAATTCGAAACTTACAATTCAGCAATATGTAAATGTACTTTACTTTTATCACATAAGATTGAATTACATCATAACTACTGAGAAATACGAAAAGGAGGTGGGTATTCAAGTTATAATAACAAATTTTGACGAACCGAATAGACATTTATAATAATAATAAATAATATGACGTGTAAAACAAGTCGTATTTAAATTAGAAACAGTTTAAATAATTACAAATTACTTAATAGCCTTGATCTTCTGCCGGCCTTATAGCAGAAACCTGTTATGTAGTAGAAGTATATAAATAGTTTGCAATATATTGTGTATATCGGCCATCTAATCTTTTTACATATGATAATGTAGAATCATCGTGTAACTTCGTCTGGATTTTCCGTAATTAATTGCGTTAAAATATACATACGTACCATTGGAATGAACATTTTACAAAAGAAAACATCCTGTCTCATTCTCGTGCGACTTAACATCAAGATAAAACCATACATTTTGCAAATCAGACATATCATTGTATGTTACAGAAAAAATGATATGGTGTTTAATTCTTGTATTTGTTCAGCAATTATTTTCCATTGCTTTTACTGAATATACCGTTCCTAAACCAGAAATAAAAATTAATTCGAAAGGTTTAAAAGTTTCCATACCGGATGAAGATGGCATACAGCTTTTTGCATTCCACGGAAATGTTAATAAGGAAATGGATGGTTTGGAAGCCGGTCAAATGTCAGTTGATATTATAAAGAAGAAAAAAGGAAAATGGACGTACAGAAACAAATCAGTCAAAGTAAAACCTGGAGACATAATCTACTATTGGCTTTTTGTAATTAAAGACGGATTAGGATATAGATACGACGATGGAAAATTTGTTTATAATGGTACGTAATATCAAATATGAAAAATAATAATTAGGCGAATTTTGTTTTGATATATTCATTACATATACATATTTAGTTCGCTTGTAAAGCATACACGTATGATATTTCATTCTATAATAAAAGATAAATATAATTGCCGTTTCAGGAGAAAATAAGGTAGACGCAGGTCCTTTAAGGAATTCTGAACGCTTAATTTTTTTATAATATCAAATGAAAATATTCTTCATGTTATAAAAAGATTGTGCATAATAAAGTAATTGTTAATATACTTCTAAAGCCAATTCATTTAATCAAGTAATAGATATCCTACAGAAACTTTTTGTGTACGTGTTCATTTAAACAAAGATATAAAATTATTAATTTGTGAAAAATTGCGAAAATTGCTTATTTCACAATAAACAAAATTGTTTATTTTATATTATTATATATATTCGTGTTCAGCAGTTCAACGACCCTCAAAACCACTAAGAAACAAAATTGGATTTATTTTTATCATTAGTAACCGAGTTTTTCTTTTAACAACTTTGCAATGCATTTATAAGACTGCATTTTTCTTATGCATCAATGCATTTTTAAACATAAATCGATCTCTTAGGTTCACAACGTTTGTAGATGATCTCAAAAATCGAATGCAGAAATTCGAATACTGCAAAAAAATTCCAAGATTTGGCTTATTTTTGTGCTTCTCGACTAGTTAGTATGATTAAAATATGCGTTTGCGAAAGCTACGGCCAGTAGCTTATTTATTATTACTTTTAATGGCTTGTGTAAGTTAATAATTAAGCGGTTTATTACAAGCAGATTGAGAAAAAAAAAGAAATGCTTTGCTATAAGCTAATAATGAAATGTTAAAATTAACCTGTCGAAAAAAATGCGGTATTCAATGAGGTGCAACTTCTTTAATAACAATTACTCCAAATAGCAATTTCCAAAAAAAAGAAAAGGTATTAACAATAACAATAATTGCGGGAAAACTATTACCGGATCTGTTGTAGGTCATAGATTTTGAATATCGTTTAATCAGCGAAAAAATTCTTTTACATATTTCAGATAGTGTACTAAAGGCGTACGACTTAAGTTGCATCAGTTTATTTTATTATGTAACACAAGCAGTACTTTTTTTATCATTTTCGGGAGAAACAAATTGATAAATTTTCACGTTCAATGGCCTATTTTATAGGTACTTCAATTCCCTACAAAAAGTTTCAGAGCTGCGGTGTTCTAATCGGATAATTAGCTTGGGTTTTTAGAACCAAAAAGAACCCAATTTAATGTTTAACCGTTGTTTAAAAAAGGTTTTGAAGGAAACATGTTTTAATACCGAACTACGCAATTTTTTCTCTTGCTGGTCTATATAAATATATTAAAAAAGTGCATTAAATATTTGATAAATAATTACAGGTTCTATTGCCATCCGACGGAAGCGAATAAAAAATAAAAAGTACATCCATAACGTAGTCCGCAGAAGTTCTTCCTCATATACGGGGGATGCTGACAAAATAGTATTTCCTTTAGATCCCTTACTTTACAAGGAACCAAAAAGAATTTCCAGACAAGATATTGTAACTACAATTGATAATCCCTCACCCCAACAACAAGATGGATCAATACTTTCCCGTTTAGCCCAAACATTAGGAAATGCAGTAGAGAACAGACTACGTTCTCTGGGTCTATTTAATGAAAATAATCGCGATTATTCCGATGAATTCCAGCCAGGACCACATCGTCATAGAGCTCATCATTACTTTAAGCCTCCTTTTTTGTATGGTTATCACCATCAAGAATTTTACGGAAGAGCTCCTAATCCCCATCCTCCTACTCCTCAGGGCCTGCCCGGGCCATTTCCAAGAGGACCACCAGGTGAAGAAAATTTTTCATCTAACGATCAATTTGAGTTTCATAACAACCCGGCATCCCAAAAAGGCGTATCCAATCCACATGTTTATTTGCAAACTGTAGGCCTAAGTTCAATGCCAGAAAATAATTTCTATTCAGCATCTTTTGGAAATCATTATCAACACCAACAGTCCTTAACACCATCCGGAGGACCACAAAGTTCTCCATCTGGCGAAACCTTCTATTCATCTTCTTCATCGTTATCTGTTAATCCTGAAAATGGTTATTATCAATCAGTACCACCATCTAATCCTGCCGATGATAATTCTTCAATTCATTCACCACGCAATCCTTCAGGTAATTTTCATTATAAAATACGTCGCTTTCCTATTTAGCAATTCTCTCAAGGTTCTACAGTCATATCCTAAGGTGGTAACGATAATAACAAATTTTTTTCACGAAGTGCACTAAAATAAACTTCCTAATTATGTTTATAAATAATAATTCATTCGTATCTCCTTTTAGACAAGCATGAGGTAATTCAAAGAAAGGGTAATAACCTCAATTTTTACGTAGTAATGGTTGTTTATTATTTATTATATTTAAGTTTGTTTTACTGCATATTATATTCCATCTTCTCTGATTGTTGTTATGGCATAGTACTAATACAAACTTTCGGGAGAGTCGTTTTTTTGTAATATACGTGCATGGAAGTTCTATTAAAGTTGGTATAATAAAACATTTGTTATCGGTTATAGATGTATGATAATTATTTATAATTTAAACTACTTAAGGGGCAATATTAATTAATAATTATTTTTAAATTCACACTTTACTTGCGTCTACCTTCTCTATCGCTTTGTTTTATTTTAATTGAAACCTATGCACAAATTGTAGTTACAACATACCGTATTTTTCACAGGTCAACCAACCACTTTAGCCCCTTCAACGACTACATATAAGGTCAACACCGATCCTGATATTGATGTCAGGATTTTATAATCTGTTGTGTTATTTTATATTTTAAAGAGATAATAAACTGCATAAAATCTTTTACGTGTATGTATTTGTTTGTCTTTTTAGATCTTATAATCCATTTGCAACTAGTAGTACCTCACAAAATTTTTTTTCTTAAAAATCGTACTAAGGTAGGTATCTGCATATCTACCTGATGAATTATTAGAGAAGACATGGTGCCACTAATTTAAAAAAAATGACCTAGACAATGTGAATCCTATTTAATAGACATCTGTGGATTTTCAACTTCTGTTATAATAGAGTTAGTTTCCTTGTAAAATTCCACTTATTAAAAATAAAATGTATGGAGGTTTCGCAAGTAAAAGCTGCAACTAGTGATAAAAAATAGTTTATATTCAAACGTATCTCTGAATTCGTTGAAATTTTGGTACGTTGTGCAGTTTCATGATATTAGGAGTATCTACCTGCAATTAGGCGCTTATAACGTTCATCACGCCATAAAATCGTCACTTAAAGATTGGGGTCGTCGTAGCGTTTAAAAAAGTCATTCTTCTGGCCTGTATCAAGCTCACGACCATCCATGGTTATAGGTGGGTCGGTGTGATATTTGTCACGGATTTGGCGCACATAAAGTTAACGAGTTTCGTTAAAACAATTAAGAAATTAAAAATGTTCATTTGATTTGTCATCATTGTAATATATTAATACAATATGCAAAATAAAAAACTTTGTCATAATGTCAAGTCAATCATTAGTCGCTCATGACATCAAACAAAACACTCGCAAACTATTTGAAAAGGAGTGAGCGCCTAGTGGAACGTATTCCCTCAGTACACTTACAAAGTAGTCCTACTTAATGTCTGCGGTCGTCGGGATATGGTTAAAAATGACATCAATGACGTCATTATTCTCAACCTCATCAAACTCATGGTGACCACGGTTGTAGGTGTACTCACCATGCGATTCCCTATTACATCTAGTTAATACCCTCTAAAACTTACTTCTTATTTAAGAAAATTCTGTATTTTTCCTTTATTTAGTCATTACATCTGATGAAGAAACTTTAACTTCCTTGACGCAGTGAAGTAAAACACAAGGTACGTTTCTAAGTAATCAAACCGACGAAACAAATACTGAACAAATTAAAATAAGAAACAGTTGTTAAATTTAACCACCAGAAATTAATCGAAATCAAGAAAAAATATTATTCGGTTGTTGCTGATTCTCGTTGACAATTAAATATCAATTACGAAGTCAATAAAAGTCAATTTCAACGGTTATGCTAAATAAGCAACCTAGAAAAACAATGCTCATCTATTGCGGTTGTTAGAAATAAGTTTACTCAAATTTTACGGGAACACCGAAGAATGATAACCTTTTCATGGCAAACTGCAATCGGCAATACCGTAGGCAATACCTGCAAGCACCATTAAGTAGAGCACTGAAGCGTTAGAATTTTCGGAAGAAAATTACCAACTAGCTAGGAACATTTTAAAAAATAAGTTTGATAGAACTAGAAAAGC
Organism: Agrilus planipennis; assembly: GCF_000699045.2. NCBI lineage: Eukaryota > Metazoa > Arthropoda > Insecta > Coleoptera > Buprestidae > Agrilus > Agrilus planipennis. Next base: position 70,789 of record NW_020439204.1, on the reverse strand, counting down.
TATATTGCATCATTGGTCAATTTTACACAGTATTTCTAAGCTTCAAAAAGATGCATTGGCAGCATTAAAGGGTTTAGGAGACCAAGTCGAGCAATGACATAGTTGTTTCTTAATTATTTTACCAAAATTAAACTACACTACCAAATATCACTCGAAAACTACCTTAACCAACAATAAGATGTCACGGTACACTTTGTTTCTTGTAAAACGAGCTAGTTGTTCTGATTAATATATTCGAAAATTGAAAGAACTAAGTCTAAAACCACATAAAAACAAATTTAATTTATCACGGCAATTTCAATATTCACATAGTCAGTCATTCCTCACAACTAAACACAAAGAAACTGCCAAAAAAACTAACAATTTTCTTATCGTTCCTGATATACTATTAGGAGGAGGCGTTTCTCTGTCATTGTTTGCTGGACAACATACATTATTTAACCAAGAACATCTTGATATATGACAGCATGACCAATGAAGAGTTCCTTAGAAGTTTGAATTGCAAACCACAGCCTATGCACATCATAAAACAACTTAAGCTGGAGTACTTGGGCCATATCATGAGGAACTCTATTTAATACCGTCCGTTGCAACCGTTTCTATAATGTAGAAGAAAGAAAGCAACTAGGTAGAAAGAGAATTTCATGGCTTGCCAACTTACAGAAGAGGCTTGGCTTCCATTGAATTCTTCCGTGCTGTAATCAACAAAACGCGTATAGCCATGATGATAGGCAACACGCGGAATGGATAAGAACTACAAAAAAGAAGAAGAATGGCAGTATCAATGGTTTTGTGATTTAACCAATATCAGTAACGCCATCAGAATATTCTGGGAGGTTGAAGAAGGCGACACTGTCAAATATCTATCTAAGTAAGAAACGGACTGCGAAGATCACTACAAAGAACTTGTTATCCATAATATCGAATAGAGGTACGTAGTTGGACTTCCGTCCACTGAAAAAAAAAGAACAATAAGATGTGCTACGTCACATGGCATTAAAGAGAGTATAATTCAAGCGAGGCAACAGTTTTTTTTTTTTCAATACAAAGCTGTAACCGCTATTCGCTGGTCATTCAATAGGAATGAAGAGTTACGGGTGCTCGACCAAAACAGGAAGCGTGTACTATGTTGCCCATCAGCGACACCAAAGCCCCGCCCCCTTTCAATAACGCAGGATAGTATAAATAGAGCAGCCTCAGTCCTCTACTCACCGAGCGGCATGGCCTAGAAGTCTAGACCATTGCTTAGCATTCGGGAGGACGCGGGTTCGATTCCGGGTCCGTCTGCCTTGGTCCAAGTTTTTCTGTGGTTTCCTTGGATCACTTAGGCAAATGCTGAGGCAGTAATATTCCACAGATAATCTTTCATTCTCTTCTGTCTTCATTTCGTCCGTCTCATCTTTCTCACCCGAACCACCACCCACCCATTCCCACGATTCCTGAAAGCAGGCTGAAGAGGGCCTTCCGCCCTACCTTCCGGCATAGTCCGGAGGGACTGCCCGCCCACCAGCATTACTGGCTGGTGGGAATGAAACACCCAAAAGTTTTTTTTTTTTTTTTCCTCTACTCTACCGAGCGGCATGGCCTATAGGTCTAGACCATTGCTTAGCATTCGGGAGGACGCCGGTTCGATTCCGGGTCCGTCTGCTTTGGTCCAAGTTTTTCTGTGGTTTCCTTGGATCTTTTAGGCAAATGCTGAGGCAGTAATATTCCACAGATAATCTTTCACTCTCTTTTCATTTCGTCCGTCTCATCTTTCTCACCCGAACCACCACCCACCCATTCCCACGTTTCCTGAAAGCAGGCTGAAGAGGGCCTTCCGCCCTACCTTCCGGCATAGTCCGGAGGGACTGCCCGCCCACCAGCATTACTGGCTGATGGGAATGAAACACCCAAAAGTTTTTTAAAAAAGTTTTTTCTCTACTTCAAACTTGCCGTTGAAGCACCCCTAGATCCTATGTACTTCCCCGTCCCCCATAATCAACTTCCTGACATTCTCGACTTCTTCGTCTTTAAGAATGTCACTCTTTCTTTACGAAATCAAAGAATGTTGCGGTCAATCCATCTCCACAGAGGCTCTCCGCATCCGCACAGACATCATACAATGCCATCGCTATCAATTATTTGGGCACGCATAAAAAACGTGTAGGGTGCGTGTATTTATCTACGATCAACCGATCAGCACAGATATGCCCAAATCAGGTTTGTTTGTGCAAAATCCAAGGTTGTTCCTTTAATAAATGTTCAAGCAATTCCAAAACTAGAATTAACTGCAGCCAAACTTTTAGTAAATCTATACGAATCAGTCAAGACATCAATTAGTAATATCGACAGCGTATGTTTCTGGAGAAATTGAATGATTGTACTGCACTGGATCAATAACTCACCACAGCTTCTTCTCATCGTTGTGGCCAACCTCCTATATACAGTTTATTAACAATTAAATGCTATAGTAATAGAAATCGAATCTAACCTTAATTTTCGACCTTTTACGACTCTTTCCACCGATCCCAATGACCCTACAGTCAACACTTCTGCACATTTTTTAAAAGGTAATTCACTAATGAGTATACCAGACGAGAATTACCTGGAAACCTCCACAAATTGTCTCTCCTTTTGACAACTCGTACAACCAATTAAGCAAGAATTTTGGTTTCGTATAATGAAGGAATATGTTGACTTATTTAATTCCACTGACGTATGGTACATAACAGAGATTCAACTTTCATAATTTTATTCATATCAACTTTCTAAAGTTAATCTAAGGTCAACCCAGTAGGTGTTGTTATTCCAATTCAATTAGTATAAAAATTTGTTAATAAACAAAATTAAAGGAACTATGGAAGTCAATAAGGAATAGGCGATAAAAGGTGATAGAACACCTTCCCAGGCATGAAGGGCTAGTCAGAGACATATTAGAGGCAGAAATAGGAGTTAAGAGGAGTAGAGGTAGATCTAGATTAGATTACTGTTCGCAAATAGTTAAGGATGTGGGATGTTCTAGTTTTAGGGAAATGCGAAGATTAGTTGAGGATAGGAAAGAGTAGAGGTGCGTGTCTAACCAGTTTTTGGACTGATGATATTATGATGATAATGTTGAAACAAAATTAATAAATAAGCGCGATAAAATATTTAGCATTTCAGCATTATTACTACATTTTGTTATTATTAAAAGTAATTTTAAATTAAGATTACTTCATATGCAGCAATTTTAATATATTTCCGCACGGGTACAACCGTGGAAGGTTACAATTAATTAATAAAAATCAACGTTGATTATAACTTTGCCTGTCTGTGTAACAAACGCTTGCGGAATGGATATAATACAAAGTCTTGATAAACATGAAATATATAAGTACTTGGGCTATAATCAAAGTCGAAATATAGATCATACTAAAATTAAATCAGAATTAACTAACAAATACACAACTAGGTTAAACAAAATACTTAAAACACTTCTATCAGGTAGAAACAAAGTTAAAGCTATTAACACATATGCCATACCGGTACTCACTTACTCCTTCGGGATAATTCGTTGGTCTGATACTGATTTAGACTCACTTAATAGGCTAACTAGAACTAAGTGCAACAAATACAACATGCACCACATACACTCTGCTGTTGAAAGGTTTACAATCAAAAGACAATTAGGTGGAAGAGGAATAATTGATATTAAAAATCTACATTACAAACAGATTATTAATTTGCGGTCATATTTTAGAGCAAGAAGTGCTGATAGTTCATTACATAATTCAATCTGTGTCATTTCAACCTCTGGTACATCACTAAACCTTAATGATGTAGATTTTAATCCTGAGAACAAAATTATGAAAGAAAAATTAAAAATTGAAATGTGGAAATCAAAAGTGCTTCATGGAAAATACCCGAACCAACAACAGCAGGAACATGTAGATACAGAAGCTTCTAATATGTGGTTAAAAAAAGGAAACATATTCTCAGAAACTGAGGGATTCATGATAGCGATTCAGGACAAAATAATAAAAACAAAAAACTATGAAAAATATATTATTAAAAATCCCACAATTTCATCAGACACATGCCGAGCATGCAACACATCTCGCGAAACAATTGACCACATCACTGGGGGTTGCTCATTTTTAGCTAGCCGACAATACCTCGACAGGCATAATAATGTTGCTAAACAGATACACTCGCTGTTAGCCAAAAAGTTTAAACTCATAGATCAGATAGAGCCCTACTACAAATACAAACCACAAAATGTATTAGAAAACCACTTAGCCAAGCTTTATTGGGATAGAGACGTAATTACAGATAAAACAGTTAATCATAACAGACCTGATATCACACTGACCATCAAAGAAACTAAAACGACCTACCTAATAGATGTTGCTGTACCAAACACTGAAAATCTTAAACAAAAACATATTGAGAAAATTCAAAAATATATTCCTTTAGCAGATGAAATAAAAAAAATGTGGAATCAGAACACAGTTCGAATTATTCTAATAATAACATCATCAATAAGCGGCATACCTAAAACATTACACGCTAGCCTAGCCGAGTTGAAGTTGCATAAGTTTACTTACATAAGTCTACAGAAATCCATATTCCTTGATACATGCGGAATAGTGAGCAGATTTCTTAACAGCACTGACATATCCCCCTTTTTAGAAAACACAACAGTTTAAATAAGAAGCGGAGTTTTTAATACTCACTGATCATATTTCAGGGCAAGAAGAACCGTTACCTCCCTAAATTTTAGGAACAGAAAATTGGTTTCTATATCCCAAAAGATGTGAGTGAGGTTCTTTGGCATTAGCCCGTCTTTACTTGCTCAAAGTTACCAGTGAAAACTGAGAAGACCAGAAGAATAATAATATATTAATTTGCGGTCATATTTTAGAGCAAGAAGTGCTAATAGTTCATTACATAATTCAATCTGTGTCATTTCAACCTCTGGTACATCAATATACCTTAATGATGTAGATTTTAATCCTGAGGACAAATTTATGAAAGAAAAATTAAAAATTGAAATGTGGAAATCAAAAGTGCTTCATGGAAAATACCCGAACCAACAACAGCAGGAACATATAGATAAAGAAGCTTCTAATATGTGGTTAAAAAAAGGAACCATATTCTCAGAAACAGAAAACTATGAAAAATATATTATTAAAAATCCCAAAATTTCATCAGACACATGCCGAACATGCAACACATCTCGCGGAACAATTAACCACATCACTGGGGGTTGCTCATTTTTAGCTAGCCAACAATATCTCAACAGGCAAAATAATGTTACTAAATAGATACACTCGCTGTTAGCCAAAAAGTTTAAACTCATAGATCAGATACAGCCGTACTACAAATACAAACCACAAAATTTATTAGAAAACCACTTAGCCAAGCTTTATTGGAATAGAGACGTAATTGTAGATAAAACAGTTAATCATAACAGACCTGATATCACACTGGCCATCAAAGAAACTAAAACGACTTACCTAATAGATGTTGCTGTACCAAACACTTCAAATCTTTAACAAAAACGTATTGAGAAAATTCAAAAATATATTCCTTTAGCGGATGAAATAAAAAAAATGTGGAAACCTAAAACATTACAGGCTAGCCTAGCCGAGTTGAAACTTCATAAGTTTACGTACATAAATCTACATAAATCAGTAATCCTTGATACTTGCGGAATAGTGAGCAGATTTCTTAACAGTAATAACATATCCCCCTTTTCAGAAAACACAACAGGTTAAATTAGAAGCGGAGTTTTTAATAATCACTAATCATATTTCAGGGCAAGAAGTACCGTTAGCTCTATATAATTTAAGAACAGAAAATTGGTTTCAATATCATTTCGCAAAGGATGTGAGTGAGGTTCTTTGGCATTAGCCCGTCTTCACTTGCTCAAAGTTACCAGTGAAAACAAAAATAATAATAGTACTTTATTTAGCATTTTGCTAATCATTATCATCATATGGTCGTCAGTCCTAAGACTGGTTGGACACGCATCTCCACTCTTTCCTATCCTGAGCTAATTTTCGCATTTCCCCAAAACTAGAACAACCCAATCCTTAACTATTTGCGAACACTAATTTAATCTAATACATAATACAAAATAAATTGTCGCCCTAAAAATATAATTTAACTCCTAGCTAATCTAACTTAGGTATATTTCATAAATAATCAAAAATCTCTATTAAGAATCTTCAGAATCGCAGCTCCGTCTACTGCATTAGGAAGAGCGTTAAAAAGTGACACACCTTCAAGTCTTCTGCAGTAATGTTGTTTTAACAGAAGGTAAATTATAATTACATCTAACATTTCCAACGTTAACTTTCTCGGTGTCTATCTACTCGTTACCTTCGTGAATAATAAAGCCATAGTGCTTACGGGTGATGTCAGCACTAGTCGACTGAGTGGTCGGTCCATCCGACAGTATACGAGCGTAGACTGGAAATTCGAATATTGTGATTATTTAAAGAGACTTTCAGACAAAATGTTTGTAAAGAGAAAAACCAAATTTTTATAGTAAATAATAGCGTATAGATATACAATATCCCCAAAATTCCAAAAAGGGAACTGAAAAAATTCCGGTTTTACTTTTATTTTATGTTTTATTGGTTAAAATTGCTAATTTTCTGTTTCTAGAAGGTTTCGTTAAACGATTGTTGTTCTTACTGTAGGTAATAATTTTTAAGAAGACTATTTGTACTACATTTTATAATTATGTTTATAATACTGCCACTAGTATGATCTGTACACCTGTTAAAAGAAAGCAGGAAATCATGTCACAAATCACTTTGAAAACACATTTGCAGAGAAACAGACGCTTCTTACTTACGCTTAAAAAAACTTCTTCATAGTCGATAATAGTTTTGTTAAATACAACTAATGAAAACAAAACAATATCAACTACAGGATCTTTAGGAAAAAGCAACTTTTGCCTACCTAATTTTTTTATTAATGAATAACCTTCAATGATAAGTTCATCGTCATGCACTAAATTTTGCCTACAAATATTGCATTTTATCCTTTTCAAAGCAACAAGCAACGTAATTACAGGCAAGTCGTTTATAAGCCTATCTAAATCTGATTCGTCAACAAGTATGTCAGGATTAAACATATTATTATCGCATGAATCGTCAATTTTTCCGTGAAATTGTGTTACTTGTAAATACCAATACATGCGAGATTTCAGCATTGACATCGATTGTGTCCGGAGTTTTTTCTCAGATTCATATAGCTGTCTCATTGAAATATGGTACTGTCCATCAGAAAGATGGTATTTTTCGAACCTATGTTCTAAGTCATCTGTTTAAAATTTACCTAATAAAGCGTAATTCATTTTTAACTCGTTAAAATAATAATTCGAAATTTCTAGTAATCCAGTATGGTAGAAAGTTGTATGAGTTTGAAAAGTTAATTTATTTTCGAAAGAATGCGACTTGTATGCGTCTAACCAATTTATTTAAAAATGTAATTTTGATGTCATTAACAAAATTTTTTGCTGCAAAGGGTTCTTGATATTCGTTTAGAGGATGCTTTACATTGACAATTTTCCACTAAGTTAAGATAGATAGATAGATAGCTTTATTAAAAACATTATGTTTTATATATACAAGGTGCAAAAATATGTTTTATATATACCAAGTACAATTTTTATTATTTTTCTTCTCCTGCTATTTTTCTCTTCCATAAGATTTCTCTCATCCTTTTCATGTTGTTCACTCCTTCCAGTTGAGCTTTCCAGCTTTTTGCAGAACTTCCCGTTTCCCCACATCGCTCAAAAATATGTTCAAGCGTCTCTGGCTCCTTTTTACATAATCTGCATAATTTCTTTTCTTCTTCCTCCCAATACCTTGACGCTCTATTTTCGCTTCCCAATCTGAATCTTGCAGTTAATTGTAGGTGGTTTTTTCTCTTTACTCCTTCATCTTTCAAATAATGAGGTTTTTCTTCTCCTTCTTTCCATAATATCTTGTACTCTTGAGCGAATTTCATGTTTCTCATTTTCTCTCTCCTTCTTTGTTTGTCAATATCTTTAGTTAAGTTTTCTAGTTCCTTCCATACATTTCTCTCATTTTCCAGCTTCCATATATAATGTTTGATTGACCACCCTCTCTCCATTAAAAAATTCTTTCTTTCTTTTTTCCATCTTTCCCTTGTGGTTTTCTTTTCTTCCTTTTGCAAGAGCGCAATTTTGTCCTTAACTTTTACACATTCTTTTAGTATTGCGTTGCCTTCGGAATTTAATATTTTTTCTTCGTACTTTAAGGCCCTTTTTGAATATTTTATGGTCAGTTTTTCATATTTAGTTTCTTCCTGAAGAAGGTATCTCGGAGTACTCTTATCTAGCTTTAGTGTCCATTTAATATATCTGTCCTGAATACTTTCGATTTCTTTTCTCTCTTCCCATCCCCAGATTTCTGCCCCATACATTATTATACTTTCTACTAGTGTCTCGAAAAGAAACATTCTCTTTTTCCAGCAATCTCTTAAGTTTCTTTCTCCTATTCCCCATACTTTTCCCATTACACTTAATGCCTTCTTTTTCAGATTTTTAATGTGCTTGTCTACTCCATTATTCCTCTGTAATATGAAGCCTAAGTAATTAAATTCTGTAACCTCTTCGATTGTTTTTCCGTTCCATTGGAATTCGACTTTTTTCTTTCTTCCTCCTGCCTTCTTCCCTCTTAAAATTTTTGATTTGTCTGTATTTAATTCCAACCCTCTTTCCTTTATGTATTTGTTGAATTTTGTTAACATTTCCCTCATTCCTCTTTCATTATTCGCTAATAAAACTATGTCATCTGCATATGACACTGACCAAATTTTTTTTCTACCGATTACTATACCTCCTTCTTGCGCTGTGCTCATTTTCTTCTCTAAGTTTGCAAATGTTGCATTAAAAAGTACTGTGCTCAGTGGACACCCCTGTCTTATGCCTTCTCTCATTGATATAATCTTTGATTTTTCCCCATTAACTTCTATCTTAAAGTAAGTTTCCTCATAAATTTCTCTTATCCTCTCTTTTAATTTGTTTTCTATATTTAGCTCTTCTAAGGTCTTCCATATCGTATCTCTTTTAAGCTTATCGAAAGCTCCTTTCATGTCTGCAAAGAAGAGGAAAATTTCACCTTTTTCTTTCTTTATTTCTTCTTCGATGGCCGTTTTAACTATGTATATTGCGTCAATAGTTCCTTTATTTTTCCTATATCCCATCTGCGTCTCTCCTAATGCTTTTTTGTCTTCCAATTCCTTTTCTAATCTTTTCCTAAGTATTTCCGCGTAAATTTTATATCCTGTGTTCATAAGAGTTATTCCTCTGTAGTTTTCCGGTTTATGTCTATCTCCTTTCTTGAAAATTGGTTTTATTATTCCCATTTTCCATTCCTCAGGCAGATCTTCATCTCCATTCCATATTTTATTTAGTATTCCTTGCAAGTTCTCTTGTAATTCCTTTCCACCATATATCCAGGCTTCATTTGTGATTTTATCTTCTCCAGCCGCCTTTTTCTTTTTCAGCTTCTTTATTACTTGTTCTACTTCCTCTTGCGTTATTTCTTGATCTTCATTTTTTTCTATTTTCTCTTCTTTACCCAGCTGTCTTGTTTCTTCTACTACTTTTCCTCCCATTTGTTTAGCAAAGTGCTCAGTCCATTCAACCATATGTATTTTTTTACTTATCTCTTCTTTTTTTGTTCTTTGTTTGTTTATTAACTCCCAGAACTTCTTTCCCGTTTTGTCCTTTCTTGCTTCTGACCAGTCTTTCTCCAATGTCAGTCGTTTCTTATCCTCAATTATTTTTTTGTATTTCTTTTTACATTCACAGTAATCTGTTTTCAGTTCACCTGTTTCTATATATTTTTTCCTTGTCTTCTTTAACTCTAGTTTTGCTGCGTGACATTCTTGATCCCACCATTTCTTTTTCTGGATACTTGTATTAATCCTTATTTCCTTTATACATACCGCTGCTTTTAGCTTTTCTCTGAGTCCGTTCCAATTTTCTGGTCTTCCTAATTCTTTTAACTTATTGTTGTAATTTAAAATATCCTCCTCCGACCATCCTTCGTAGATTATTGTTTTGTATTTAGATCCTTTTTCATGTACCTTTTTCGTTAAAATATTTACTAAGTTAAGATTATTTGAATAATATCAGCAGTATCTTTAGAATTGCCAATATTATATTCGAATTTTAGCAAAGCCTGCACTACGAAAGGACTGAAAGGAAGCCAAGGAAGCGTTTTGCCGTTCTAATGAAGATGGAAACAAGATTTTTAAGCTTAATGAATAACCAAATTTCGATAATTTATCATGTTCTAAAGTATGAACACACCGTAAGCTTTTAAATTAAGCTCTTTGTTCAGTATCTGTCTCAAAATCGGGATAATACAGCATTAGATCAGGTTTGGAATTCAACCAATTGCTTCTAATACATTTTAGTAAATGAACAGAGTCGAATAGGTAAAAAAGGGGTCGCGATTGATCTACGGGATGGGAATACACGATCGAAATATTTTTTTTGCCCAAAAATTACCTATTGCTTTACTATTTACATCAAAACCAGACGATCCCTTTATTACCTACCTATTTAAAACTTAAACGACTACCTCAACTGAGTAAAATAATAATACTACTACACTATCTTATTTTTATAATTATCACTATCTTATACTACATACAATTTGCTTTCTATATATCTAATTTTAGTTTATTTTGACATAATAACGTACTTTCAGTTCCTTAGTTAATATATTAGATATTTCCACAAAATTATTTCTGGACACATATGACAATCCACAAATAAATTTACAAATGAGTCTCCTAAAATTTCCTGTACTTCATTATGTGTATAAGAAACAATATATGACCCAATATACTGCCCTATGGGGTATCCAATCTTATTTGACACACCGTCTATTTTAATTTTATGATCCCTATCGCTTAAATTTTATTTAACCTAAGGTTTGTACTACTTTTAACCACATACAACGCAAGTTTTTAACTAATTTTTCGCGATTAATGGTTTCGAACGTATGTAAGTCATAACACCATCTTGTTTTTATGTCTTTTCTCCATGATACACATGCAGCATCGACTCACAGGAATGATCTGTTCTGAAAGCTGATTATCCGTGAAAAAATATCATATTTTCTCTTTTCGCCACAATTATTATTAATGATGTCATTCTATTACTACAGTGTCAGTATAACTTTCAATCATTAATTTCTTTGGTTTTGCGAAGTTTAGCTCAGGATAGGAAAAAGTGTGGAGGTACGTGTCCAACCAGTCTTAGGACTGAAGACTTTATGATGATGAATAAAAGTAATCCATTGGGACTATTTTATTACACGTAATTTTTTAGAAATTACTTTGTTAACCGCACTTTCAATAATCAAAACAAAATCAGAGTAGATTACCTTTGCATCAGTTGATGTTGTAAAAATGCACATACTCAGGGTATTTTTACAAATGAGATCCTTTTTGTAGTACCAGAAAGAAAAACCGCCATTTCACATTAAAAATTTTAATATTAAAGTATCGAAACCCAAAATAAAAAGATAATAGACAATTAAATCAAAATAAAAGAAATTTTAAAAATATAATAAAACCGGTCTACCTGCTGAGGTCCTTGCTATCTCTTATGTCCTCGGGAGAAGAAGTTATTAGTTTCGTCTTTTACTTTACTCCAGACGCGAGGACATATCCACACGTTGTCCCTGGACCTTTACTTCTTCTGTAGGTGTATGTATTTGATAGGTGATAGGAACGTATTTTCCATTTGCCACCAAAATTTACCGTGCGACTACTTTAACTTGTATCGACCTTCTTCTTCGAACCTTCTTCCACCGATCGATCATCCTGTTCTTCCCTTCCAGTACATTAATCCCTTCCACATTTCACCAATACCTCTATCGTTCGAGAGATGCCCGAACGCACTTCCCTCTAACCTTTATATGTCGCATACTATACTAAATACCTGCACATAAACTGTGTGCCAATAATTTGATAATCTGATATTATTAGAAATTCTCTTGGTAGTTCTATAATGTCAAAATCATTAGTTATACTACAATTGATCAAAGTTGACGAAACATTCGTAATTTTTGTTTCCTTGCTAACAATTTTGTCTAGTACCTGCATCATGCACAATTCTCAGAAATTTTCCATGGTCATTGCCGTTTTTAATAAATCTATATTGAAGTAGTAACGTATTATTGTTTTTTGATTATGCATCGTGCTATCAGATATTACGTTTTCAAAATATTAATGTGAAAATTCATTTTTTATCCATTATAAATAACCTCAAAGTATGTTTCGTCGTTGTTTCTGCTGCCACCTCTCGTAGCTTAGTAGTCAACGCATTGGAAAATTCATTTTTTATCCACTACAAACTACCACGGGTTAATGAGGGAAAATTTGTTGCTGTTGTCACACGCTCGTCGGGAACCGAACCCGGAACAAATTTTCCTTCATAAACCTCAGACAGTTTGTAGTGCATAGAAAATGAATTTTCACATTAATATTATTTAATTTGCTTGTAGTAATTAGTGGTATTTTTTGGCTAGTTATAATAACAGAATTCGTATAAATAAGATAGTTTTTCCATTTTTTTAAATCTAAAAAATCTATAGCATTTTTTTTACGTATCTAGTGATTTTTGTCGTGTAGATACCACTGTCACAATTTTCTCTTTATATTTTGACATAGAGATTAACTTTAACCCCTCTTCGGTCGACGTATAGATAATATTCCCGATAAATCCTGTAAAGGAAACAGGTTGTCATTCGTGACGGAACCCTTTCGAGCTGTATCCTCAATGTTCCTATTGTAAATGGGGTTTCTTACCCTATATCCGCAGGATACTAGTGAATTATTAAAGCCCTATGTCATGCGTTTCATAGATGTGAAAAATTAGACAGGTTAATAATTCTTATACTGAATTAATAGAAATAAAAACTTCCGAATTAGTTTTAATACAATCCCATAAATAAATTTTCTATTTCCTTTGACTACGGAAAGTAGTAATTTCATTTTCAGTTTTAAAAGTTGGTGAAAGCACGAGGCACTTTTTAATAGAGAAAATGAGAATTACTACCAAGCGATGGTCGACATTTTTGGAATGGTTCGTAGTAGATATTAAATTTATCAGGTGTGAAAAAGGTTGCTAGTCATAAACCTACACGATGTTTTCAGCTTTTGTCTCTAGTTAATATCAAAAACATGCCGGCGGATGTCTTTGTAATGAAGTCAACAGTGCAGAAAGATTATACGCGGTNTCTAGTTTCTAAGTAAACATTAACAACTGCCAAAAAACAATTTCACACAATACTTGATTAATAGTAACAACATTTTTAGATTAGGCAGAATTGACATGTGACAATTTAGAAGAGAATTACTAAATTTAAACAATTCTTTGATTTATCTCAACAATATTTAAAATATTGACCACTTGGAGTTTCTTAAAGTGTTTCATATAATATTCTTCAAAATAATTCAGTAACTCGTTAGAATTGCTGTAAGGAGACCTATAAACTGCTGTATCCAAAAGAGTATCCTTTTTTTACAATTTACCTCAATCCAGAGTACCCTGTTTGAAACTGCATCGCTTTGTACAGTTTTATACTGCATATAGTGACCGCATTAAGACGAGATACGATCGTCGAGTCAACTCTGCTGGTTTTAATATCGTCACTCAACGCATCAACGATGTTGTTTGTCGAATTCAGAAAGGACCTTGGGCAAAAATGAAGATCGCCCATCTTGACAGGCTTACTCTCTATAGAGGCGACGTCACTGATCGGGTCGACATACAGTGTCACATGTAGATAACCCAACATACTTAGTAATAAAAAAGACCACATTTTGTAGACGTCACATTCTGAATCTTTCTAGAACAAGGCCAGCCCCTATTAATAGTTTCCACGAGATCGGAATAGTAAGTTAGTTAGTACGGGTTCCAGTTACGAGGCGATGCAAAGCGATGTAGAAATAGCTAAGAAGCGATAAGGTGTGCGATGTAGTTAGGAATTAATATTTAATAATAATGATGTTGATTAAAAAGTAAATAATTAAATAAATTTAGTAATAGTGAGGAACGTGTTTGATTACGTTACAATATTATTATTTTTTATGCAATTTTGCCGTTAGCTTGAACTTATGTACTTATTGTTAATATGTTTTACACCTTAATTATTGCAATTAAACTAAATACTATTAATAAAATGTATATGTGAGCATTCTCACGAACTCTATCACATCACCTGTTTATGTTATGGTTCCGGCGCCGACCAGCCGGAATACGACTAAAATCCCGGGGAACTACCGGACCAAATGAAGCAAACCTACTAGTTCAATTATTCTTTTGTTCGAGGACATTCTCTAATAAGCTTTTGCCAGGTGTAAACCTATTGTGTAAGCATTCATGATTAAATTTAATAAACGGCAATTTGGGTTATTAATTGTTATTAAAGCCAAACTCGAGATTTTCCATTTAAAAATCTCACATCAGGAGTGGGATTCGAAAATCCAAAAATCAGAAAAAAGAATAGCCCCAAGAAAAACGTGTGTGTACACGGAACTTAACAACTTATTAAATATTAAATAAAAGCAGACAAAGTTCAAGTGTCGGTTGTGTCGTTCATAATCAAAAAGTGATTAAAAGCAATAAAATGGAATAATTAACGGAAGTGTTAGCGAGTGTGTTGAGAGGAATGCAAGAACAAACAAATCGTGCTTCTGGTCCATCCACTTCCATCGACATTCCTACGTACGACCCAAAAATCGACGATAAAGGAGCTAATTTTTGGTGTTCAGAAATTGAAAAATTGGGTTCAACTTTTAATTGGAAACAGTATGAGATGTTGATGCGAGCCACAAGCAGTCTCAAAGGTGAAGCTCAGGACTAGTACTCCACTTGGCATCGCAACGAGGAAAAATTGGGACATCTTTAAGGCTGAAATTAGTAATTTGTTTCCTGCAAAGAAAAATCTCAACGAGAAGCTACGCAACGCTAGCCTCTACATCAGCCGAACTGCCGAGTCATATAGCGAGTATGCCAGGAAAAAGATAAGTTTACTGAAATCTTTAAATTTTAATTTATCCGAATCACAATTGTTGGAAATTTTTATTGGCGATATAGCTGATGTTACTGTCAAAAGTGCTGCTTTAAACAGCAATCCGGCATCGATAACTGATTTAATTGATTTTTTGAATGGTTGTCACAAACTAAAAACCGAAATTTCAGCAATTCACAATAGAATTAAACGCCTTTATCCTACAAACGATGACAAAAAAGATTGTTATAATTGTGGCAAAAAGGGGCACATAAACCGAAATTGTTTTAAACGATCTGATAATAATTGCAAAAAAGCAGAACACCATTCTGATCAGTGTTTTAAAAAAAAAATCAAGCGTTTTAAAAAAACCGATGCAGCTAATGTTAAATATTTTTCATTTAATTTAAAAAGTGACTTTATCACTCAATTCGAAATCAATAAGTACCTCGTCAATTGTTTAATGGCAGAAGTTAGTTTAATTTCTCTCAACATTGCGAAAAATTAAATTGCAAACTAGAATCAAACTATGCCGGCTGGTTCGACTCAAATCCCGTGGAACTACCGGACCAAACGAAGCAAACCGACTAGTTCAATTATTCTTTTGTATGAGGACATTCTCCAATAAGCTTTTGCCAGGTGTAAACCTATTTTGTAAGCATTTATGATTAAAGTTGATAAACGACAATTTGGATTATCAATTGTTATTAAAAGCAAACTCGAGATTTCCCATCCAAAATAAATCTCACATGTATGTTACAATAAAAGAAGATTCGTATATACTTTATAAACATAAAAAAAGAACAGGCTGTTTAATATCAATATCCAGTATATTATTAATTTATATTTAATTTTATTCCGAATCATTAAGAAGTAGATAACAATAACAAATTATTTCATTTTGACATCGTCTATATAAACATAGTAATAATTTCATGGTTAACTAATTCGTTTTACGTCATTCCAGCAAATATAGTCTGTCTTATCACTAAGAGTTTTTCATTAAACCAGATCAGTTCGACGAGTCGTTTTGATTTAACAGTTTTTTAATAAGAACGTATACACTTAAAACTTTTATTTCCAGCATGGTGATGAATTAAAATATCATGTCATTTACGATGTCTAAATAATTTTTTTCTACGTTAGAATTATACTGACTTGATTCAGGTTTTTTTCGATAAAACTAACTCTGTTAATTCCTGGGTAACTTCATATGCTTTTTCGTTTATAAAAAAAGTCGTTTTGATAATGTCGAAAGGTGAATTTTCAATTTTCCATGAATTATCGGAGATACTGGAATGTGGTCTGTATTTGTAATATTTTTTTTTGTCCATTTTAAGAGACTGCATAAAGGTATCAGTTTCCCACAGAGAACTCCATTTTCATTAGTTCAGAATTCTCCAAAGGTGATGAAGAATGATTTTCAGTAGTTTCATAAACGTTATCGTCGGAGTCTNTTTTTTTTAGAAACGATTAGATGAATGATTGAACTAGTTCTATATAAAATAATGAATTGTCGTTTGAGATAAGCCAAGGTGCTTCAAAGATTATTCCTTTTCAGATTAGCAAGAAAAAATAATTCGAGAGCGAATTATGTGTCAGGATTGGCCGTGTGAGCATTCTCACGAACTCTATCACATCACCTGTTTATGTTATGGTTCCGGCGCCGACCAGCCGGAATACGACTAAAATCCCGGGGAACTACCGGAACCAAATGAAGCAAACCTACTAGTTCAATTATTCTTTTGTTCGAGGACATTCTCTAATAAGCTTTTGCCAGGTGTAAACCTATTGTGTAAGCATTCATGATTAAATTTAATAAACGGCAATTTGGGTTATTAATTGTTATTAAAGCCAAACTCGAGATTTTCCATTTAAAAATCTCACATATACACAATACCTTTACTAATAATCATATGAGTAGTTAATCGTAACAATAACACAGATTACCAATATCAAATACATACAGGTTACACGTTACAGGACGTCTAAAAATTCAAGGCTTGTCAACTAAATTATTTTGTTTCTAACAGTCGGTCTTTCTGACATTGGTCTGTCTTTAGGAAAACTTCTTTTTCTTTTTTTTTTGTTAACGTATGATGTCATATGTGGGTACATGCTATGGATTTCAGAGCCTACATATTTAAAATTAATGAATCCCCAACTTCTTCCTATTTCACATGTACAAAAGAAGATCGCAATCTTAATTACCTCGACCATGAATTTTTCTTGAACATGAATAAGATACCACAGAAAAGCCTCAACCTCTCTGTTTTCGTTTACATAAGATTGCAGTTTCGATGCATACAGACCGCAGCTGTCTCATCAGTAAATTGAAATAGAAATGTTACAAATAAGTCGCTACTTCCTTCTGTTCCACAGTTGCAAATGACCAGTCTTAATTCAAACCGCAGCTTCTTAAATCTTTTAACTTTGGATAGGCTGCAGCCTGCCTTTAAACTTTCTCAACTTTAAGCAAGCCTCAGTTTGCCATCAAACATTATCAACCTTAGGTAAGTCTCAGCTTACCATCAAACATCATCAACCTGAGGTAAGCCTCAGCTCGCCTTCAAACTTTCTTAACTTTTTCTAAAAAATAGTCTCCAAGATTTTGATCAATAGCCGGGTCGTAACAAGCAGCTTGCCGGAACGTATTAGTGTAGGCAAAATTTGGAACTACTCGCGACTAACTGTACCACCAATGTTTCTGGTCAACAATGAAAAGTTTTAAGTTCTTTCACTTTGCATATCCAGTCTTCCACACTTACATTTGAACAGGAATCAAACAGCGGAATAACAACTTCATCAACTCTAATATTATTAGCATGGCGTTAAACTTGGGGACGGACTTGTAGAACGTGAACGTGACACTCGTAGTGAACGAGAACGATGTTTGCTTTTCCTCGTTGAAAATTTCCCCATTGTGTCACAAAATGGAAAGTTGGACGTAAATGTCGCATTTAATTCGGAATTTTACGAACTTTTGCGCACTTTGTTGCTATGTGGCACATTGATTTCAAATCTTAGCACTAATTTGTTTTTGCACGACGTTCACAACTCTTAGCATTAATCAAACTCAAAGCCTTATGAACACTTACAAGTTTTTTTGTACATCTACACTGGCAAATCTCTTTTTATTTTTTAAAACAACATTACTTTTTATTTGTGGGCATATTTTGGGGTGATATCCCATTTCTGACTTAGGACACTTAATAATAAAATAATTGCAGGTTCGAATATTAAGAACATTTATTAAAGAATGAATCAACTTCTGGCTTCCCGCTTCATCCCATCGAAGTGTACATACTACATATGTATACATGAATGAGTGTGAGTAGCTAATCGTAATAGTAACACATGCAGGTTACAGGACGTCGTAAAATTCAAGGCTTGACAACTAAATTATTTTGTTTTTAACAATATCAACAATGCTATCTCGCCAGCAATATCTTTCTCACTTGCTCATGTAATCATTACACACATGTCAAATATCAATAAACAGAAAAGAAACACATTTATTGCAAGAATGAAAAAGAAATATAAAAATGGTACAAGGGTAAATATCTATGAACATAATATAATNCGTTCCTTGCATAATCACACGAAACCTTTCGAAAAGTGATATATTTTCTTTTCGCAGACATGTAGACGCTTGTGGACATTCCAGTCGTAGGGACACTCCTGGGGTCAGGAAGGGCCGAATGTAAGAACCTATTTCTGCCTTGGAGTTCCTCTGGCTGTTCGTGACCACGTCATTGTTTATATTCTGCGGGACTACTATTCCTTGCCGGAGAGCGGTGTTTTGTTTATAATTTAGTTTACTATTTAGTCTATGAATATATGTATGGTATATACCTATGTATATACCAAAAGGGAAAAGAGGCATTCTTTCTTGGTAGTTGAGCGAGTTAAGTGGTATTGCTCTTTGACTGTGCCGAATTGTACACCATAAGTGAAAAGAGTGTATTAAATATATTTTTAAGCAAAAGTCGTAATTCTACTCCTTTCATTCAGGAGTGGGATTCGAACAATCGTTGTGATTACCAACCCTGTGTAACGACTGTGTATATACAGTGTAAACATGTCGTCTCGCAGAACCCACGATAGAGTTAACCGAAGACGCATATCAAACCCTACTTCCGACAGAAATGACCATGAACTTAGGGAGTCTCAAAGACGTATATCCCGGAAAAGACGCCATCGTTCTTCAACAGAAAGTCGTTTAAGTCAAGTCCTCTTAGATGGTTTCGAAAATATTGTGCAGAGGTATGAAGGTCGCAGCAGACGAGAGGAACCCCAAATTGGTATGTCACTCTATGCTAATATAATCGCAGAATTTAACCCGTTGCATCATACTGTCGAAGGGTGGTTACATACGGTAGACGAGTATGCCCATATTTATGCTTGGTCTGATATTGTAACAAGTCACTTAGCTTTGTCTAAATTAAAAGGTCCGGCCGAAGTCTGGTACCGGGGGCTGCCCACTCGTACGTTCACGTGGCCAGAATGGAAAGATCTTTTACGTTCAAATTTTAAACAAAAGCGTGATTTGCATGGGGCAATCCGAACCATGATGAATTACGTAGCAAAACCGCAACAAAGCCTCTATGAGTATGCTTTCGCGAAACTAGCCTTAATTTACAAATTACAGTTACCCTTAGGCGGAGAAGATCAAGTCAATTTAATCATGGGGGGTATAAATAACTTGCATGTAAGATTTTCAGTCGAAGCAGCAAATATCAAGGATCCCGCAGAGCTTGCTCAATATTTAAAAACTGTAGACGCGCAAATACACGATAAGCAAACTGAAAATAAATTTGATGCTCCTGCGGGACCCTCCACTGCAGCTTCGAAATTGCGCAACCAACCCCTTTGCTATAACTGCAAGCGGAAAGGCCACCTACGAAAGCAATGCCCAAACATAAATAATAGAAATTCGCAAAACAATGAATTAGTGCCATACAATGCGCATTCTATTCAAACAAACCAAAATACAAATCAAAAATTTTTAAGAAACGTCAAGGTGAATGGTAACGAGCTGTCGGGATTTATTGATTTGGGAAGCGAAATCTCATTAATAACAAATCACGTCGTGTCGCGCTTGAAATTAAATGTTTACAAATTTGACCCTCCAATTGAGATATCAACATTAGCCGGGAACATAAAATTAAATATGCGCCTGAACGCGAATGTCAGCGTTGACGGTGTTGAAAAAAATATAACGCTCTTTGTAATAACAAGTTTGATGACTAACATTGACGTGCTTATCGGACAAAATTTCACTGAAATTACCGATGTACAATATGTCAAACGCGGCGAGTCGCTAACCTTTTCTTGCAACCAAATACAATCAGTCCCACAAGAAAATAACATCAAAATTCAAATTGAAAGTTCAAACAAGAATGTGGCAAAAACCATTGAAAATCTGCTCAATAAGTATTCGGACTGTGTCGCAAAATCCACATTCGAAGTAGGCAAAACCGATGTGACAGAAATGAAATTAGTTCTTAAAACAAGCGAACCAATTGTCAAACGACCCCGGCGATATTCTGAAATTGAAAGGGAGGCAATTAGGGAATTAGTAAACGAATTATTGCAATACAACATTATTCGTGAGTCGAACTCACCATATGCTAGCCAAGTTTCATTAACCAAAAAGAAAAATGGAGAATATCGGTTATGCATTGATTATCGTGCATTAAACGATATAACGGTCAAAAATAAGTACCCCCTGCCTTTAATAGAAACCCAACTCGATAGACTCAATGGATTCAAGTATTTCACAACTTTAGATTTAGCGTCGGGCTATTATCAAATTAAAATGGCACTTGAGTCTGTGCCTGCTACCGCCTTCATAACGCAAGACGGTCATTATGAATTCTTGCGTCTTCCTTTTGGACTTACAAATGCCCCCTCGGTCTTTCAACATATGATTAACACCGTCCTAGGAAACTTACGCTTCACGAAAGTAATTGTGTATCTAGACGATATTTTAATCCCCAGTAACACCATTAATGAATCCCTTGAAATTTTACAAGAGGTTTTAGAACGTTTTAGGAAACACGGGTTAACCCTTAAATTGTCTAAATGTTTCTTCCTTAAAACTAAAATTGAGTTTTTGGGCTACGAAATCTCCAACTCTACTATACGCCCTATAGACACAAAGGTTGATGCGGTCCAAAAGTTCCCAACCCCTACAAATGTTCATAATGTCCGTCAATTTTTGGGTTTGACGGGATATTTTAGGAAATTCATCCATAACTACGCCCAGGTGGCCCGACCATTAAGCCTACTCTTGCATAAGGATGTTCCCTGGAAGTGGGACGAAGGTCAAGTAACTGCGTTTGAACGCTTAAAACAACAATTGTCAAAAAAACCAATTTTAAGAATTTTTGATCCAAGTTTAGAATGTCAGTTATTCACGGATGCTAGCCAAGTGGGTATTGCCGGAATTCTTATTCAAATTGAAAACAAAAAGAAACATACAATAGCATATTTTAGTAGACAAACTACCCCAACAGAACAGCGATATCATTCCTTTGAACTCGAGACCTTGGCTATAGTGGCATCAGTTGAGAGATTCCGACATTACTTATACGGCAGGAAGTTTACTGTTGTGACTGATTGTGCGGCCGTTAAAAGTACTTTTAAAAAGAACGAATTAAACCCGAGAATAGCGCGATGGGTTATGCAATTAAGCGAATACGACTATGAAATACAACATCGCTCTAATATGCATATGCGTCATGTCGACTGTCTAAGTCGTAACCCTCCCCAAACTAAATTACAAGTAAATACAATAAACATAACCGAAAGCGACTGGCTGTTAGCAGCCCAGCAACATGATAAACAAATCCAAACACTCAAAACTACTTTGATGACTGGCGAGTCACACAAACACAAAAATATTTTCAACAGTTTTGCTTTAAAAGGGGGAATAGTTTATAAAATCACGAACACTGGCCTTAAGTGGGTGGTACCTGACGTGGCACGATATCAGGTTTTAAAATTGTGCCACGATGACATAGGGCACTTTGCATACGAAAAAACATTCGAATTTATTTCGTCCAAATACTGGTTTAAGCATATGCGCCGCTTTGTCAAAAAGTACGTCAAAAATTGTATGCATTGTTTATACTACAAATCAATTTCGGGATCTAAACCGGGATATTTGAATCCCATTCCTAAAGTCGGTCGGCCCTTTCATACTATCCACATTGACCACCTAGGACCCTTTATCAAGACCAAGCATGGAAATACCCACATTTTTGCTGTTATAGACGCATTTACAAAATTTATATTAATTTTCCCAGTAAAAAACACTAAAACTAAACACGCATTAAAATACCTAAGTGAGGTAATTAAGATTTTTGGGGTTCCCCGTCGGGTGATTAGCGACCGAGGGACGGCATTCACATCAAAGTCGTTCCAAAAATTCTGTCGGAAACGAGGAATGAGACATTACCTTAACGCCGTCGCGTTACCTAGAGGCAACGGTCAAATCGAAAGATATAATCGCACCTTACTTAACTCCTTGGCAACCATGGGTGCCGATGTCGATGACGACAGCTGGGACGAAAATATCAATAATATTCAATTAGGTTTAAATGGCACTATAAACAAAACGACTGGTTTCTCTCCGAGCGAAGCCCTTTTAGGATATCGTGTTGTCCACAACGCAATATTGGAAACGGATGAACAACGAGAAATCGACGTAACCGCTCTAAGAAAGGAAATCATTACCAACACCGAAAAGAACCAACAGTTGCAAAAACAGTACTTTGACGCAAAACGTGTCGGTCCGATTCAGTATTCATTGGGAGATTTGGTCCTGATAAAACTCACATCCACCCCAAGTACTGGCACAAGTCAAAAATTGTTACCTAAGTGGCGCGGCCCCTTCCGCGTAACTCGAATCCTAGGAAAAGACCGCTACGAAGTACGTGATATTCCTGGAATGGCTCGATCACGGACACCGTATCAAGGGGTGTCGGGGATCGAAAACATGAGACCGTGGATTACTTTTGTAAACGACAACGACAGGTAATTTAGCGATAAGACGAGCCGAAAGTCTCGAAGTGGGGTCGTGGTAGGTGACACAGGTAGAGGAGATGTCGATTCTCTCCGTCCCTGTTGGCCACCTACGTTGACACACCTCCAACGAAGTGCTGCAGGGTTGAGGTGGGCTCAAAGCTCATTGTCCCCGACGCACGCTTCGGAGGCGGCTCATAAGGGTACCCATAGATTTAGATATACATTAAGGTATTGATGTTAAGAAGCATCTTAACTCTAACTTATTGTAATGCCGATTAAGTTAATCCAAAAAAAAAAAAAAAAGAAACAACGGGGACGCCCGTTTCTGTGTTATGAGCTCTGTGGTAACTTTTCAATTTCCCCGTTCCTTGCATAATCACACGAAACCTTTCGAAAAGTGATATATTTTCTTTTCGCAGACATGTAGACGCTTGTGGACATTCCAGTCGTAGGGACACTCCTGGGGTCAGGAAGGGCCGAATGTAAGAACCTATTTCTGCCTTGGAGTTCCTCTGGCTGTTCGTGACCACGTCATTGTTTATATTCTGCGGGACTACTATTCCTTGCCGGAGAGCGGTGTTTTGTTTATAATTTAGTTTACTATTTAGTCTATGAATATATGTATGGTATATACCTATGTATATACCAAAAGGGAAAAGAGGCATTCTTTCTTGGTAGTTGAGCGAGTTAAGTGGTATTGCTCTTTGACTGTGCCGAATTGTACACCATAAGTGAAAAGAGTGTATTAAATATATTTTTAAGCAAAAGTCGTAATTCTACTCCTTTCAGTAGGTAAAGTAAAAGCGAATGAAACGTGCGCGTGCAAGCATTCACCTTCAGATGTTTGTAGATGCTTATTTAACGTGTAAGTACCTACGTCGTATTCAAGAAAGAAATTCAAGTGGAAGTAACATGGCTTGACTTCGTTGTTCTTAAAGCAGCTCTGCGCTCTACGCGCTTCTTTGTGGATGAAACTACTACCTTATTGACTACTACGAACTTATGTGTGGTATCTAGTTATTTACGTTAGTAATACACAGAAGTATTCACCTACTGTCATAGTACGTGCCGATCTGTGAACGTTCAAAATATCATACGGTGTGGTGGTGTAGTGTACAGTGTTTGTAATGGTCAACACGAATTGAATACTAGAATTTTTCTTCTGTTTTTCAGTTTAATAATTTCACTAAATGTAAGTAAACTGTAAATTACACATTATATTTATTGTTAGCTTAATATTTTTACATATATTTGGTGTGCACTGTACCTACATCAACCATCAGAAACAGAATTTTGTTCGAAATTTTACACTGCTGCAACCTACTATGATTAACAAAAAGAAACTTCAATATTAGGTCACCTACAATCAGGTTCTCACTTTTAATTGGCATTTCCATGACACTTATAGACGTCTGATGATTTAAAATAACGTGCAGTGAAAGTTATTTCAGCAGGTTCAGCAGAATTAGTAATAGTATCCATATTCAATTTAAATAATTTAAAGCGTAGGTACCTGCTAAAAATTCTAAGAGACTATTTTTAATAAGTTTTTTCGTAACTGCTTTATAAACTTTTGTAATACTAATTAGTAATTACATTTAACAGAATCAACGAAAATAAAAGTACTACATAATAAACATTGTGCTTCTGTGAACAATTGTAGTTTGTAGAGATGATATCGTGAGAGAATAAAAATAAATAAAACATTTAGTCGCATTTTGGAATTCTAAGGAATTATTATTGCTATTTAAGTTTGGATTTATTTTTAAAAGAAAGCAACAAGATTATCTAGTAAAAGCATGACCGAGGTGATATTGTGCCCAATTTACATGTTATTACATTTTATTATAAAAAATGAAAATCAGTATAAATTTTTGGTGAAATAAAATTTGATTATTTATGGAAACTATATTTTTTACGCAAGAAATATTTTATATAACTCTCATGCTGGATTGATCTCATGGTACTTTATTATAATTTACTATGAGGGATACAGATCTGTGGGGCAACTTCACCAAACTATCCCCTATACTAATCCTAAAAAATATATTACCAATGCCAAGCGTTCATTTTCGATAAACAAAAATGAAACAAGTTAAATAATAAGAAGGTGGATACGATTCTTTTCATTTCTTTTTATAGTCTGAAGTGGATATAGATATAATATTAAGTCTGTCTAGGCTTGAATTGAAGAAAGATTATTATTTACGACTCTGAAATGATTTTGAATCAATTTCACACTTGTAGTAATGAATTAACCTCAACTTTTGATGCATACCTTCAAGCAATCGCAAATAAAATTGTTAAAATCGTAACAATTTGTATGAATTCGGATGTGTTCGTACCCTAGCTAGCAACGCGAGATCGATTCCCGGCCGATGCACCACCTTTTTTTACGTTTTTATTTGTCAGAACGGCTACACACGCAAATTATTTATATTATTCTCATTTTCAACACATAAAACTACATTTCTAAATACACGCCCATGCGTAGAAATTTATAAATAAATCCTTTGCAATTTCATGATAATTCCAGTAAATATTTATAATTCTTTGTAAGTAAGTCCCTTAATCCATCAATGTAAAAATGAAAAAAGGTGTACAACACCATAAATACCCATTGGTTTACCCCTAGAGTGTGAAGCCCTGAAGTATCAGGGTGCATAATTTTTAATTTTCTTAGCAAGCACGTTGATCTTGCTTCACAAGCACGTTGCTACTGTAATTTGCTAAAATACTGATCCATATGGCAACTTAACGCCACAAACAGATTACTTGAAGTGTATTCTAAGTAAAACTTCCAGTACTTGCAATACAAACCTCAAGTTTTTCTTTTAACAAAGGTAACATAGCAGATGTTGAAATCGTCGAGGTGCTGACGTTTGACTGAAAAAATGAAATATTGTCGATATTTATTAGAGCAAAGGACTGTACGCGATGTACAGTTGCTACAGCATTTTTAAATTTTCAGTAAGCTGTTTGAGGTTTAACTTCTCCAAAGCTGGGAGAACTTTTCCAAAAGCGGATCAATATCCTATATTTTCCCATTCCTTGGTTGAGAGTCTGGTTTAAATGTATATTATTTTACTAACACCATTATAATAAGAAGAAAGGCTGGCGGAAACTCATAAAATAATAGTCCCAGAAATTGCAAATGCGCCAACTGCTGCGAAGTTTGGATCTTGGTGTCATAAATAATAGAATTTACACTTGCTGTTCATTCTGGATAAAAATAAGTAGTTTCCCAAATGTGTTTCTAATACTCTGATAAGCTTCTTTTGATAATTCCCATTCTGTTTCTAATTTTGACTCACTACCCTGTTTGTCAATATACATATTGTAGCGAGCACGAGCGTGTTTGTCTGCGATCGGGCATACGTGTGTGTGAGCGGCTTATCGATTCGCCGACTAGCCGCGGGCGCCTTTCTTCATGTGCGCCGCATTTGTAAATGTGTGTGTCGTATCTGCGTTCTGGGAAAGCAATTAAACAGTTCAAAGAAAAAGAAACTTTTCCGGACGGTTCGAGAAGGTTCCCGAAAGGAAACAAAAGAGTATTTAAAGGAAGAGACGATCGCC
>NW_020439204.1:38129-44048 GCF_000699045.2 Agrilus planipennis | reverse complement strand
TATCAACAGTAGTGTAAATAAAAAGAATAATTTAATAGTGTTTTTAAGTTCTTTAATAATGTGTGTAAATAAATAGTTTTTGTCGTCGTGAGTCTTAAAAGTTAATTTTGTTAAACCCACGAACATTACAATATAACGTAAAAAGCCATATATTATTCTTTTTAGTCCACTGCCAAATTGATTTGGCTAATTCATGTAAGGCTTGATATTTAATTCCCCCCACCATTTTATTAACATACGAGATCGTAATGGAATTATATTATCTAAGCCTAGTAAAATTTCACCTGTATATAAGTAGGTATTGTATGCCTTGCTAGAATGTCAGAAAAGCTACTTAACGCTCTAATTGATAATATTTATATTAATTTCTTTTTAAGTTTCAAAAATCTCTTAGTAAAGTGATTTTTGTAGCTAGCTCACCAACTTAAAACTTGTTAAAAATGCATGTAGCCATCACTTTAGGTTGTAAATCTTTTACAACAGAAAAAAGTACAAGAGCTGCCATCATTATACATCTAAAATTTTAAACAATATTAAAAGCCTTTCAAAATGCCTATTGATAGATGTACCGTATTGTAACAGTTTCAAGAGTACTTAATTGTGATGTCTTAAATGAAACGAATTTCCTTGTTAGTAACATAATTTGAATTTTTTAATGTTACTGAATTTTTTGTTTATTCTTTGCAACGTCACTATATTATATTCTACAAGTGTGCCTTATAGTGAGCTAATTTATGGATTTACTTAAAAATTAAAAAGCTTCATTACTTGTTAGTATTGTGTAATAAATGAGGTTTTGTATAATGTATGCAGAGTTGTGCCGTGCATTCATCCATTTGAACTTTTATACCTAAAACTCAGAAACATAGACATTAAACTGTCACAGCGCGTGTGCGTTTATTTATGAGCCAAGTCTTTTTTTTTCTACTAAATATTTACTTAGATCAGCTTAAAATTAATTTAAAAGTATTAATTTGAATTTGAATATTAAGCTGAATGCAGCAGTAAATTATAGTTAGCTGTATTTGGGTGCCTGATGTTTTTTTACTATTATTGCTATTGAATAATGTCAGTTTTTACTTACTACTTTACTGTGTTTTCGAATTACAATAGTGTTAATTATTGAAACTACAAAGGTATATTAACGCGTTTTTGTAAATTCTCTAATTGTTTATAAGTGTGGATAAATTCGACATAACAAAATTTAACTGTGCTTTGCTTGCTAAAGGGGTAAACATTAACAAATCAAAGCCTGATACTGATGTCTCACAGTGGAATAAAATGACGAAATGGTAAAGTCTATCATGACGTTTACCACGGATTTGAACTAGGTTGCCCTTATCGAAAATTGTGAAACAGCATTACGAGTCATGACTAAACATGAATTTATCTATGAACAAAAGTCTGAGTTTGTAAAGATGATAATCCATGAAAGTTTCTCTTAATACAGAATATTATTATCCGGCGGTACAGCATATTACTAAGATTGGAAGCATAGCAAAATAGCTTAAAAGAAGTGAAAAAAATATAAAATAGACAACTGTTATGACAAAGATTCTATGCGCATTTCCTCCCAAGTTCATATTACTTCTCTAAGCATTGGTGTCACTTAACGTAAACATCATCACCATCATAAGGTCGTGAGTCCTAAGACTGTTTGCACACGCACCTCCACTCTTTCCTATCCTGAGCTAATCTTTGCATTTCCCTAAAACTAGAACAACCCATATCCTTAACTATTTGCGAACAGTAATCTAATCTAGGTTTACCTCTACCTCTCCTAACTTCCGTTTCTGCCTCTAATATGTCTCTGACTAGACCTTCATGCCTGAGAAGGTGTCCTACTAACCTATCTTGCCTATTTCTTATTGACTTCCATAGAGTCCTCTGTTCTCTTACTCTTTCTAATACCTCTTCTTTTCTAACCATCTCTATCTACGGTATCCTCATCATTCGCATATAACACCACATTTCGGACGCTTCTAGATGAAGAGGCTGACTGACTTGGGTGTGGAAAGCGAATGAAACTGTATTTCTATAACAATTACAAAACAGGCCACAAGAAAGTATTCACTTCTATATAGTTAAACAAAGAAGATTAAATACAGAATGCCACAATCATCGTTTTCAATGTTATAATATTCTAATCAGAAGAAAAATCAAGAGCAGAGAGATATGTCAGCCTTCAACATATTTCATTTTGAATGGAGTGAAACTGATGAAAATAACAAGTGGATACTTGATAGCGGGACCTCAGCATTTAGAAAGGAAATCATACAATTTTTTAATCGTAAGTAAATGGGAACTCCACTGTTTGAAAACAAAAGTTTTAGAAGTAGCTAGTTAAGCCAATATTTTAATCAGCAGACGGGTTGATGTTGATGACCAGTGGGAGACAAGTATCCTGAGAGACGTTCTCNGATGGACAGGCCATCGAAGTGTCACAGTATCCCTATAGCTGTACTACTCACGGAGTTAGGATAGACCATTATAGTGCCTAGAAGTCTCGGCTAATTTTGCCGGTTTCTGCCTCTGAGTGAGAGGACGCTGACGAGACCGAAGACAGAAAAGTGACACGTCTCCGAAGTTTGTTACGCCGCTTTCCGGCTTCTGTGAAGCCGTCAGCGTTAGTGGTAGCTGGCTCTGAATCGGATTGAGCCCGAGTGGCAGAAGAAGGCCTTGTGTCTTCGCACATTGAAGAATGGCTGGCAGATGAAATAAAGTAGTAGTAGGAAGTAAGGAAATGTTGGGTTATGTTTTAATTAGCGGGTTGAAGGGAGTTCAGAGGCTCTTTACGTACTCTTGCCGTATGAAAATGATGAATTTACTAATAGTATATATTTTGGGTTGGGCTTGTGGGGGGACTTCTCTCACGGCCCTTACGTAAGATATTTGGGAAGATGACTTTATGGAGGCAACAGGCGAGCGGACGGTTCCTTGGGTGCTCTTTGGAGTAGGGATGGTGGTGGCCTTTTTTGGGGCGTCGGTTTTTCGCGAAAACTTGGGGCAACCGCGATAGGTAGCGCGGTGACTGCCTTTGCAGTTCGCGTAGGAAGGAGTGGAGTCTTTTTTGTCGCCTTGCATTCAGCTGAGACATGGTTTCGGCCGCAGAAAGAACAGACCCAGGCTGCGCGGCAGTAATTCGCCCTGTGAAAGAATTTTTAGCAGCGGCGGCATTGGGGAACGTCTTTGTTTGCTTTCTTAGGCTCAATTTTGACGTTGAGCCCGCAGATCTTGCCAAGCTCGGATATTGTCTTGGACTTTTTGTCCGTTCGATCAAGGCCAGATTTTACCACCGTTAGACATGCGGTGGACGCCACGGATAGCAAACCGTTTGTGAGGTGGTTGGTAGTAAACTCAACGTTTGATTCGTCGAGGAGAGAAGAGAGGCGGCGGAAGTCCTTCACAGAGTTGGGATATACTCTGATGAAGTCTGCCGTGTTAACTCTCCGTCGGGCGGAAATATCGTGGCTTTTAATGCCACGGAGAATTTTAGGCCAAAGGGTTTTTTGGCGGATAGAAATTGGGGGAGGAGCTGCGGCACCACAGCCGGCGGTTTCGGGCTCGGATTCTTCCGTCGACGTCGCAGAAGATGACGACGGAAGGAAAGACGTTCGCCTTCGGCGTTTGGTTCGACGGCTGTTAACTTTCGTAAAGCCGTCGACGGAGGTGGCAGAAGTTGTCTTCGACGAGGCAACTACCTGTGAGGACGGGGCAGTGGTAGAAGCGTCTTCTGACATGGGAGTGGGCGTGGTTTGATTGTCAGCATGCTGGCGGATAAAAGTACCTAACAGGGTTAGGTTTTCCTTCAACTCGCCGAACAAAACGATGGCGTCGCCGAGGGAGAGACCCTCCAAGAGTGCAGGACCATTGGGGAGAGCCATTTCCGAAATGGCAGGCGTGAGAAGCGAAAAACGCTACATTAGGGATATAATAGACTCGCTGCCACCTCAAATTATTGGCAACGTAGCATTTGGTATTTGTGGGTAACGTACTATTCGTAGTAATCTTGAATTGTAGTCAATGAGGTGTTAACGTCTCTTGTACTGTTTGCGTGAATTAGAATGAATTGTAGAATCAAATTAATAATAAATATGGCCAAGGTAAGTGTTATATATATCATCAAATAAGGTCGTCAGTCCTAAGACTGGTTGGACACGTACCTCCACTCTTTCTTATCCTGAGATAAACTTCGCATTTCTCTAAAACTAGAACAGCCCACATCAGGACCGCTTCCATTTTATTTAAAGCTATCTCTAGGCCCTCCTTCNTACTTCAAACTTTTCTTCTACTTCTTTACACATCCTATCAATCCACTGTTCCTTAGCTGCCCTACACTTCCTAATTATTTTCCACTTTATAGCTTTATATCTTTTTTGCTCTTCTTCGTCTGTCCTGTTTTTGTATTTCCGCCTTTCGTCTATTAATCCTACAATCTCTTTTGTTATCCAGGGTTTCCTACTTTCGTTTTGTTTAAGACCTATTATATCTGTAGCTGCTGACTAGGCACGTTTTAATGCAGTTCCATTCTGTTGATTTAGTTTCTAATATAAACGTAATCATCTTGTAAACATATGCTCAATAAGCTAAAAGAAGACGAAGTCACCTCAAATTATGTGGCAACATTGCTTGAGGTGAGAACGTATAATGTAAATCTGAAAATTTTATATATGACTGAGGTGGCAACGCATTGCACTTGTCTACTTCACTCGGTCAAAAAGACTTTAAAAATCATTTCCCCTCTTTAGGGAAACCTATTAAGGAGGTTCCCCTCATCACATATATAGTTCTATATATGCAAAAATGTTATTAGAAAATGGTGAGGTGAGTCCGTCTTACCAACGACACTGAGGTGACAACTTAACAGCTATACATATATATACATATATGTTGGACGCTGAAATNACATACATACATACATACATACATACATACATACATACATGTAAAGATACTATTGTTGTTGATTTTAAGACCACTAACTATTAACTAATAACAACACTCAATTTCAATAATTTATTTCTACTCCGTTTACACTCAGCATATACAAGTTTTACATCCGTCGTTCTACGACTGACTATCCCATATTAACTCCGCAGGGTGCAGGATAAGTGCCTGTTGCGTAAATGTATCTTGCGTCTGTGCGTGCGTTTCCAGATGGCCCTTATGAAATCAGGTTACGAACAGGGAAATTCCACCCTGCGGCAACATAAATTCCACCCTCCGCTAACACGGCCATCCTACAACGGAGCGCCCTCGCGACGTGGTATTATCGTTTCATCTGCAATTTAGAGACATTGCGAAGCAGACTTTTTCTTGCAAGACACTACTAGTTAATTATGCGTTTTTATTTAGACCATTGTGAAGTATAATACGAAAATAAATGGACACATAGTACTTCAGCCTGCTTTTAATTCTCTTATAGCATTAACATTATCATTTGTAAGAAGTTCAGAGGTACACGGCTTACCGTGCACTTAACTTCATATTTTACTAATTAAAATTATTATTTTGTAGGAAGTTCAGAGGTACACGCCTTACCGTGCACTTAACTTCATATTTTACTAATTAACATTACTATTTTGTACGAAGTTCAGAGGTACACGCGTTACCGTGCACTTAACTTCATATTTTACTAATTAACATTATTATTTTGTATGAAGTTCAGAGGTACACGCCTCACCGTGCACTTAACTTCATATTTTACTAATTAACATTATTATTTTGTATGAAGTTCAGAGGTACACGCCTCACTGTGCACTTAACTTCATATTTTACTAATTAACATTATTATTTTGTATGAAGTTCAGAGGTACACGCCTCACCGTGCACTTAACTTCATATTTTACTAATTAACATTACTATTTTGTATGAAGTTCAGAGGTACACGCCTCACCGTGCACTTAACTTCATATTTTA
>NW_020439204.1:34565-37329 GCF_000699045.2 Agrilus planipennis | reverse complement strand
TCTAGCCGCAATAGTCAAAAAATATCTAGGGGCGTAATTTTGCAAGAATCGCACCCCTGAGAAATAATTAAATAGTGTAGTTTGTATCTCGTAATTGTACTTGCTGAGAATTGTTAAGTAGTCAAGTGTTAAGGTTGGGTTATATCCTCCGAGAAATGCGAAATTACTAAAACAATGTTAAATAGAGTGTTAAAACGTCTTTGACTAGATACGTTCTAGATTTAATAAACTTCTGATTTAGTCATTTATCAATGAAATAGTTCCAAGTGTGTGTACACTAGAGTGCGCCACTCCATTATGACGTAAATGTTGCCACAATTTGGTTCAGGGTATGCAAACTTGAGCCCCAATTGTGGCGTAGTACACACACATTATGTACCCGCCATGTGTTAAACAGTAGAGGTTGTTTGTAACAGGCAATCTGCGCACTATCCTCGTAGGCGTGGTATATCCAAAGCGGCACACACGAAACAGTCTTATATGCGATTTATGGCAACTTTTGCTGTGGCATCCGAATGTGCGTTGCCACAACTAAAGCGTACGCCACAGTTCAGCTTAATGCACACACAGGTTGCCACAGTTAATGCAATACAAATACACACACACACACACACACACACACACACACACACACCTACATACATACAGGCTCTCCGCCAACTATGAGGACAATCCAGAGGCTCTTAAGAACTTCTTCAGCTCCGCCCACTATGAGGACAATCCAGAGGCTCTTAAGAACCTCTTCAGCTGAAGAATGACCTCCAAGATGTCTTAGAGGTCATTCTTCAGGCTCCGCCCACTATGAGGACGATCCAGAGGCTCTTAAGAACTTCATCAGCTGAAGAATGACCTCCAAGGTGGCTTACGAGGTCATGGTAAGGGACTGAGGATGGACAGGCCATCGAAGTGTCACAGTATCCCTATAGCTGTACTACTCACGGAGTTAGGATAGACCATTATAGTGCCTAGAAGTCTCGGCTAATTTTGCCGGTTTCTGCCTCTGAGTGAGAGGACGCTGACGAGACCGAAGACAGAAAAGTGACACGTCTCCGAAGTTTGTTACGCCGCTTTCCGGCTTCTGTGAAGCCGTCAGCGTTAGTGGTAGCTGGCTCTGAATCGGATTGAGCCCGAGTGGCAGAAGAAGGCCTTGTGTCTTCGCACATTGAAGAATGGCTGGCAGATGAAATAAAGTAGTAGTAGGAAGTAAGGAAATGTTGGGTTATGTTTTAATTAGCGGGTTGAAGGGAGTTCAGAGGCTCTTTACGTACTCTTGCCGTATGAAAATGATGAATTTACTAATAGTATATATTTTGGGTTGGGCTTGTGGGGGGACTTCTCTCACGGCCCTTACGTAAGATATTTGGGAAGATGACTTTATGGAGGCAACAGGCGAGCGGACGGTTCCTTGGGTGCTCTTTGGAGTAGGGATGGTGGTGGCCTTTTTTGGGGCGTCGGTTTTTCGCGAAAACTTGGGGCAACCGCGATAGGTAGCGCGGTGACTGCCTTTGCAGTTCGCGTAGGAAGGAGTGGAGTCTTTTTTGTCGCCTTGCATTCAGCTGAGACATGGTTTCGGCCGCAGAAAGAACAGACCCAGGCTGCGCGGCAGTAATTCGCCCTGTGAAAGAATTTTTAGCAGCGGCGGCATTGGGGAACGTCTTTGTTTGCTTTCTTAGGCTCAATTTTGACGTTGAGCCCGCAGATCTTGCCAAGCTCGGATATTGTCTTGGACTTTTTGTCCGTTCGATCAAGGCCAGATTTTACCACCGTTAGACATGCGGTGGACGCCACGGATAGCAAACCGTTTGTGAGGTGGTTGGTAGTAAACTCAACGTTTGATTCGTCGAGGAGAGAAGAGAGGCGGCGGAAGTCCTTCACAGAGTTGGGATATACTCTGATGAAGTCTGCCGTGTTAACTCTCCGTCGGGCGGAAATATCGTGGCTTTTAATGCCACGGAGAATTTTAGGCCAAAGGGTTTTTTGGCGGATAGAAATTGGGGGAGGAGCTGCGGCACCACAGCCGGCGGTTTCGGGCTCGGATTCTTCCGTCGACGTCGCAGAAGATGACGACGGAAGGAAAGACGTTCGCCTTCGGCGTTTGGTTCGACGGCTGTTAACTTTCGTAAAGCCGTCGACGGAGGTGGCAGAAGTTGTCTTCGACGAGGCAACTACCTGTGAGGACGGGGCAGTGGTAGAAGCGTCTTCTGACATGGGAGTGGGCGTGGTTTGATTGTCAGCATGCTGGCGGATAAAAGTACCTAACAGGGTTAGGTTTTCCTTCAACTCGCCGAACAAAACGATGGCGTCGCCGAGGGAGAGACCCTCCAAGAGTGCAGGACCATTGGGGAGAGCCATTTCCGAAATGGCAGGCGTGAGAAGCGAAAAACGCTACATTAGGGATATAATAGACTCGCTGCCACCTCAAATTATTGGCAACGTAGCATTTGGTATTTGTGGGTAACGTACTATTCGTAGTAATCTTGAATTGTAGTCAATGAGGTGTTAACGTCTCTTGTACTGTTTGCGTGAATTAGAATGAATTGTAGAATCAAATTAATAATAAATATGGCCAAGGTAAGTGTTATATATATCATCAAATAAGGTCGTCAGTCCTAAGACTGGTTGGACACGTACCTCCACTCTTTCTTATCCTGAGATAAACTTCGCATTTCTCTAAAACTAGAACAGCCCACATCCTTAACTATTTGCGAATAGTAATCTAATCTAGGTCTACCTCTAAAAAAAACAGACTTCATTTCATGAGAGA